>NC_092232.1:41850182-42058632 GCF_036320965.1 Panulirus ornatus
TTAAGATCATAATTTTTGTGTATTTAATAATAGAAGATTCAATGATATTTCTCCAGTCAATACAATGACCATAGTTTTTAACATGATCAAACAAGGCATTTGATTCTTGTCCCGTTGTTATACTATATGTTGCTTAAGTCTAACAGAAAGATCCTTCCCAGTCTGACCAACATAAAATTTATGTTTCCACAAGGCACTTTATAGATGCAACCAAGAGAATTTTCTGATTAAGATATTCTTTATAGTATTACTGTTGCTAAAGGCAACATTTACATTAAAGGCTTTAAGCAACATGGGAAGCAAAGTGAAATTATTATCAAAAGGGAGAACTAAAAGATTCTTGGTGTCAATGGGAGGTTTGGGCTCAACTCTATAAAATTATTTCTTTGCTAACTTAAGGGATTGATCAATGAAAGATCTAGGGTACTTTAACTTAGATCCAATAGAATATATCTTCTCAAACTCATCATCAATAAACTCTAAACTTTAAATACGTAATGCCCTAAGGAACATACATTGAAATGATGAGAATTTAACTCTGTCATGCTGAGATGAGCAATAATGGATATATGAGCATACATTGGTGGGTTTTCTGTATATGCTAAACTTAAACTTATTTCCTTGTCTATGGATCATGCAATCTAAAAATGGTAACATACCATTATTTTCATTTTCTATATTAAATTTGATGAAAAGTACTAAAAGTACTAAAGTACTAAAGTACTAAGGGGAGAAATATTTGTAAATTTTCATTTGCTGGCCAAACACAAAGAACATCATCTACATACCTAAACCAAATTCCATTAGAAGGTAAGATATCCTTTAGTAATTTTGTTTCAAAAAATTCCATATAAAGATTACTTAGTATACGTGAAAGAGGTTTGCCATACCAAATTTTTGAGCTTAATAATCTCCATTAAATTGAAATACAGTCTTTTATACACAATTTTATCAGTTCAATGAAATTAGACATTTGAAACAGGTAAATGAATATCATCCAACACATCAAATAAATATTCTAAAAGGTCATCAACTGGAACTTTAGTTTCAAAGCGAAATTAACATTGATTTTGTTTATCTTGTTGACTAAATCTACATTGTTTACGAAAGGAACTAAAGAAACTAACCATTTTGACAATTTATATGTGATGGAGCCTACTGAACTAATTATAGATCTTGCTGGAAAATTCTGTTTACATATATGGCAATGAAGGGGACAATGACAAACCAAATGGCGACCTAGCTTCGTTCTTCGATGCATATCAACTGACTGTTATATTTCTCTCTAGTGTCTCCCCTGACGATGTGATTATTACACGAAAGTGCACTTGGGAACTTTTCGTGTTTCATTTTCTTTCCCGGTGGACTCATAGGAATATCTTGATCACGCGCGAAATTGTGATCCTTTCCAACACACGCACACACACACAAAATATGTATATATATATATATATATATATATATATATATATATATATATATATATATATATATATGCCTTCATCCAACCACGTCACCACCCCGCTACACACGAAATGACAACCACTTCCCCGCATGCGCGCGAGGTAGCGCCAGGGAAAGAATAACAAAGGCCATATCCAGACCTTACAAAACTTTTCATGGTTTACCCCAGACGCTTCACATGCCCTGGCTCATTCCATTGACAGCACGTCGGCCCCGGTATACAACATCGTTCCAATTCACTCTATTCCTTGCACGCCTTTCACCCTCCTGCATGTTTAGACCCCGATCACTCAAAATCTTTTTCACTCCATCTTTCCGCCTACAATTTGGTCTCCCACTTCTCGTTCCCTCCACCTCTGTTGTCAATCTTTCCTCACTCATTCACTCCATGTGACCAAACCATTTCAATACACCCTCTTATGCTCTCTCAACCACACTCTTTTTATTACCACACATCTCTCTTACCCTTTCATTATTTACTCGATCAAACCATCTCACACCACATACTCTCCTCAGACATCTCATTTCCAACACATCCATCTTCCTCCGCACAACTCTATCTATAGCCCACGCCTCACAACCATATATCATTGTTGGAACCACTATTCCTTCAGACATACCCATTTTTGCTTTCCGAAATAATGTTCTCGACTTCCACACAATTTTTAACGCTCCCAGATTCTTATCTCCATGGCAAGGTCAAGTTGTAGTTGTGAAGGATCCCACTAATTGGCATAACAAGAGGATGTGTGTTGACTAACTCACAGACAATCGTCCGTGAATAGTCAGCACACATGTAAAACAGCACACATGTACAACACCTTCTTAAGGTTGTCAGTCAAAGATATTTAACAACTAATTTTAAGACTGTGAAATCTGTGCATTCCATCAGTGTTCTTGGTTATTTTGTGGGGAATAAAGTCATAAGGCCAGATCCTAAGAAGCTTCCTCCATGGCCAAATGGATTCAAAATTTTTCAGACAAAATATAAGCACGAGAAAGTTTCCACTGAAAGAAAGAGCACTGAATTATTTTAATCTACTCAGGAAGGAACTCGAGAAAGTCACCCTTCACTCATTAGATGAAAACTTGCCGTTTGAAGTCGAGTGTGATGCATCTGATGTAGTTATTTCTGCAGTAATCAGCCAAGGTGGCTGACCTGTTGCCTTTATGTCCAAGACACTACAAGGGAGTGAGCTACGTTATCACATCGTAAAGAAAGAAGTCACTGCCATTGTAGAAGCAGTAGTGCGTAAGTGGCGTCACTTAAATCTCGTTACTGACCAAACGCTCTGTGTGGAATTCATGTTTCAACAGAAAAATATACAGAATAACAAAATACATCCTGCTGCCGGGGCTGAAATAGGCCTGCTGTTGGGGCTGGAATTGGTCCTGTAGTTGGGGTTGGACGTGGCCCTGCTATTGAGGCTAGACGTGGGCCTGCAGCCGGGACGGCCGGAGCTGGAAACGATCATTCTGCCAGGGTTGGTAGTGATCATTCTGCTGGGGCTGGACGTGGTCCAGTTGACGCATTCTTCGTGGAGCCACTAAGGACTACGGTCTCCATATATATATATATATATATATATATATATATATATATATATATATATATATATATATATATATATATATATATATTTTCTTTTTTCTTTCATACTATTCGCCATTTCCCATGTTAGCGAGGTTGCGTTAAGAACAGAGGACTTGGCCTTTGAGGGAATATCCTCATCTGGCCCCCTTCTCTGTTCCTTCTTTTGGAAAAAAAAAAAAAAAAAAAAAAAAAAGAGAGAGGAGGATTTCCAGCCACCCGCTCCCTTCCCCTTTAGTCGCCTTCTACGACACGCAGGGAATACGTGGGAAGTATTCTTTCTCCCCTATCCCCTGGGACAAATATATATATATATATATATATATATATATATATATATATATATATATATATATATATATATATATATATATATAAAGATAGCGGATTTTGATGATGGACCCGAGGAGGTGGCAACTGTTCGAGCGCCAGTGGTTGAGCCCCCTGAGCTGCCAGAAATTAAGCTCTTTGGCAAATGATGTGCAGCATAGTGATGTCACTCCAGGATTACATAGCTGTGAAAAAGCACTATGCTAAGTACTTGCCCCATTCTGCTGGTCGTTATGCCGCCAAGCGATTCCGCAAAGCACAGTGCCCCTTTGTTGAACGCCTTACCAACTAGCTTATGATGCATGGACGCAACAATGGCAAGAAGCTGTTGGCTGTCCATATTGTTAAACACTCTTTTGAGATCATCCACCTGTTGACTGGAGAGTGGTGGTCAATGCAGTCACTCAATTCTGGCCCACGTGAGGACTCCACACGTATTGGTCGTGCTGGTACAGTTAGGAGGTAGGCTGTTAACGTCTCCACACTTCATCATGTCCACCAGTGATTGTCAATGCAGTCACTCAATTCTGGCCCACGTGAGGACTCCATACGTATTGGTCGTACTGGTACAGTTAGGAGGTAGGCAGTTAATGACTCCACACTTTGTCATGTCAACCAGTGTTGTACCACTCCGGTCAGCAAGCTGCATCCCTCACTGTTGATAATGCCCATTTTGATGAACTGACTTTACATAAGGTGAATGGCCACTCGCTAGACAGCATAACCCGGGAGTTCCTACTAGATGGTGTAGATCAGAATGTACAGGAAAGTTGGCGTGCAAACTACATGGAAGTGGATGTCTTCACCACCCGTGGCAGTCCCATAGCAGGAACGATCTCTGGAGTGCTAACTAGTGAGTACATGCGGCAGAGTGTGAGGGATCAGCAGGTTGTGGGACACCACAAATACAAGACATTGGTGGCTAAGGAGATCATCCACACACTTGGGAACAATAATTCGATCGAAATTAATGGTATAGACACTGATACTATAGTAACCAAAGGGGCCAGTGTAACCTTCCAGGACAAGAAAATCTTCACAAGCTTGAAGATTAATGGAGACTTGTTTGTTGAAAAAGTTAACAATGTGGATGCGAGGCAACTAGCAAGCCAGGTAGTATATACAGATAACATAACTCGGCAAACATTAGTGGGAAAATTTGATATTGGACTTCTCCTGGTGAGGGACAATATGGATGTCTTCAATTAATGGTATCAACATCGTGGAGTTGGACAGAAGTGTTGTTAAGAAGTATGGCAACTACAGATTATCTGCTTAACGTGCTGGGAAGTTGTGTGACGACGTCTCCAACTGTGTCTCCATCCATCTTCCAACTTGGGTATAGAAGCGCGGTTGGAACATAATGACAGTCCAGAGCGTCGCCAGCACGGGAGCCTCGCCCTTCGATTGTGAGGTAGTTCCTACCAACACCTACCAAGGACTCTTCTCTCACTAGGAATGGTTGACTGGGCAGGTGAAGCGTCGCTGGGAATGGAACGATGGAAATGTGTGTGTCGAGGACAGTGAGAGAGATTCACTTTCCTGGCCTGTGATTAGCCGTTCCTGTCTCCAGTTTTGTTGGACAAGAAAATGGTGAAATTGGAAAAAATGTACCTTAGACATTGAAGCTTATTGATACTATTGACGTTTGTGTGAATAAATTATAAATTTCCTTTTTCCATAGCCAGAGGTTGAATCATTATGTGACATTCATTTTTTCATTTCATTTCAAGCTAGAAGTTTCAGTTTTCTGAACTGTTTCTTACATTTTTCATATGTATATATATGTATGTGTGTGTGTGTATATGTGCGTATGTATGTGTATGTGTGTATATATATATACATATATATATATATATATATATATATATATATATATATATATATATATATATATATATATATATATATGTATATATATATATTATCCCTGGGGATAGGCGTGAAAGAATACTTCCCACGCA
This sequence comes from Panulirus ornatus, assembly GCF_036320965.1. Classification (NCBI taxonomy): domain Eukaryota; kingdom Metazoa; phylum Arthropoda; class Malacostraca; order Decapoda; family Palinuridae; genus Panulirus; species Panulirus ornatus. Next base: position 41,855,532 of record NC_092232.1, read on the forward strand.
TTCCTCGCGTGTCGTAGAAAGCTACTAGAGTGGACGGGAGCGGGGGGCCAGAAATCCTCCGTCCTTGTATTTTTAACTTTCTAAATGGGAAACAGAAGGAGTCACGCGGGGAGTGCTCATCCTCCTCGAAGGCTCAGACTGGGGTGCCTAAATGTGTGTGGATGTAACCAAGATGTGAAAAAAGGAGAGATAGGTAGTATGTTTGAGGAAAGGAACCTGGATGTTTTGGCTCTGAGTGAAACGAAGCTCAAGGGTAAAGGGGAAGAGTGGTTTGGGAATGTCTTGGGGTTAGTGAGAGGACAAGAGCAAGGGAAGGAGTAGCAGTACTCCTGAAACAGGAGTTGTGGGAGTATGTGATAGAATGTAAGAAAGTAAATTCTCGATTGATATGGGTAAAACTGAAAGTTGATGGAGAGAGATGGGTGATTATTGGTGCATATGCACCTGGGCATGAGAAGAAAGATCATGAGAGGCAAGTGTTTTGGGAGCAGCTGAATGAGTGTGTTAGTGGTTTTGATGCACGAGACCGGGTTATAGTGATGGGTGATTTGAATGCAAAGTTGAGGGAATAATTGGTATACATGGGGTGTTCAGTGTTGTAAATAGAAATGGTGAAGAGCTTGTAGATTTATGTGCTGAAAAAGGACTGATGATTGGGAATACCTGGTTTAAAAAGCGAGATATACATAAGTATACTTATGTAAGTAGGAGAGATGGCCAGAGACCGTTATTGGATTACGTGTTAATTGACAGGCGTGCGAAAGAGAGACTTTTGGATGTTAATGTGCTGAGAGGTGCAACTGGAGGGATGGAGGGATGTCTGATCATTATCTTGTGGAGGCTAAGGTGAAGATTTGTATGGGTTTTCAGAAAAGAAGAGTGAATGTTGGGGTGAAGAGGGTGGTGAGAGTAAGTGAACTTGGGAAGGAGACTTGTGTGAGGAAGTACCAGGAGAGACTGAGTACAGAATGGAAAAAGGTGAGAACAATGGAAGTAAGGGGAGTGGGGAAGGAATGGGATGTATTTAGGGAATCAGTGATGGATTGCGCAAAAGATGCTTGTGGCATGAGAAGAGTGGGAGGTGGGTTGATTAGAAAGGGTAGTGAGTGGTGGGATGAAGAAGTAAGAGTATTAATGAAAGAGAAGAGGAAGGCATTTGGACGATTTTTGCTGGGAAAAAAATGCAATTGAGTGGGAGAAAGGTGCAAGAGGTGAAAAAAAAAAAAGGGGCAAATGAGAGTTGGGGTGAGAGAGTATCATTAAATTTTAGGGAGAATAAAAAGATGTTCTGGAAGGAGGTAAATAAAGTGTGTAAGACAAGGGAGCAAATGGGAACTTCAGTGAAGGGCGCAAATGGGGAGGTGATAACAAGTAGTGGTGATGTGAGAAGGAGATGGAGTGAGTATTTTGAAGGTTTGTTGAATGTGTTTGATGATAGAGTGGCAGATATAGGGTGTTTTGGTTGAGGTGGTGTGCAAAGTGAGAGGGTTAGGGAAAATGATTTGGTAAACAGAGAAGAGGTAGTAAAAGCTTTGCGGAAGATGAAAGCCGGCAAGGCAGCAGGTTTGGATGGTATTAGAGTGGAATTTATTAAAAAAAAGAGGTGACTGTATTGTTGACTGGTATGTATGACTCATGGTGAGGTGCCTGAGGATTGGCGGAATGCGTGCATAGTGCCATTGTACAAAGGTAAAGGGGATAAGAGTGAGTGCTCAAATTACAGAGGTATAAGTTTGTTGAGTATTCCTGGTTGATTGAGGGTGAAGGCATGTACAGAGCATCAGATTGGGGAAGAGCAGTGTGGTTTCAGAAGTGGTAGAGGATGTGTGGATCAGGTGTTTGCTTTGAAGAATGTATGTGAGAAATACTTAGAAAAGCAAATGGATTTGTATGTAGCATTTATGGATCTGGAGAAGGCATATGATAGAGTTGATAGGGATGCTCTGTGGAAGGTATTAAGAATATATGGTGAGGGAGGCAAGTTGTTAGAAGCAGTGAAAAGTTTTTATCGAGGATGTAAGGCATGTGTACGTGCAGGAAGAGAGGAAAGTGATTGGTTCTCAGTGAATGTAGGTTTGCGGCAGGGGTGTGTGATGTCTCCATGGTTGTTTAAATTATTTATGGATGGGGTTGTTAGGGAGGTGAATGCAAGAGTTTTGGAAAGAGGGGCAAGTATGAAGTCTGTTGGGGATGAGAGAGCTTGGGAAGTGAGTCAGTTGTTGTTCGCTGATGATACAGCGCTGGTGGCTGAGTCATGTGAGAAACTGCAGAAGCTGGTGACTGAGTTTGGTAAAGTGTGTGAAAGAAGAAAGTTAAGAGTAAATGTGAATAAGAGCAAGGTTATTAGGTACAGTAGGGTTGAGGGTCAAGTCAATTGGGAGGTGAGTTTGAATGGAGAAAAACTGGAGGAAGTGAAGTGTTTTAGATATCTGGGAGTGGATCTGGCAGCGGATGGAACCATGGAAGCGGAAGTGGATCATAGGGTGGGGGAGGGGGGCGAAAATTCTGGGAGCCTTGAAGAATGTGTGGAAGTCGAGAACATTATCTCGGAAAGCAAAAATGGGTATGCTTGAAGGAATAGTGGTTCCAACAATGTTGTATGGTTGCGAGGCGTGGGCTATGGATAGAGTTGTGCGCAGGAGGATGGATGTGCTGGAAATGAGATGTTTGAGGACAATGTGTGGTGTGAGGTGGTTTGATCGAGTAAGTAACGTAAGGGTAAGAGAGATGTGTGGAAATAAAAAGAGCGTGGTTGAGAGAGCAGAAGAGGGTGTTTTGAAATGGTTTGGGCACATGGAGAGAATGAGTGAGGAAAGATTGACCAAGAGGATATATGTGTCAGAGGTGGAGGGAACGAGGAGAAGAGGGAGACCAAATTGGAGGTGGAAAGATGGAGTGAAAAAGATTTTGTGTGATCGGGGCCTGAACATGCAGGAGGGTGAAAGGAGGGCAAGGAATAGAGTGAATTGGAGCGATGTGGTTTACCGGGGTTGACGTGCTGTCAGTGGATTGAATCAGGGCATGTGAAGCGTCTAGGGTAAACCATGGAAAGCTGTGTAGGTGTGTATATTTGCGTGTGTGGACGTATGTATATACATGTGTATGGGGGTGGGTTGGGCCATTTCTTTCGTCTGTGTCCTTGCGCTACCTCGCAAACGCGGGAGACAGCGACAAAGCAAAAAAAAGAAAAAAATACACACACACATATATATATATATATATATATATATATATATATATATATATATATATATATATATATATATATTCATAGGAATATCTTGATCACGCGCAAAATTGTTATCCTTTCCAATATATATATATATATATATATATATATATATATATATATATATATATATATATATATATATATATATATATATATATATCATTTCTTTCTGTTAGACTTAAGCAACATAAATATAGTATAAGAACGGGACAAGAATCAAATGCCTTGTTTAATCACGTTAAGAACTATGATCATTGAATTACCACGAGAAATGTCATTGAATCTTCTATTATGAAATACACAAAGAATTATAATCTTAATATCAGGGATGGTCTATACTAATCAGATAACTTTATTGTTGAAGAATTTGTAAAATGATAAGTTTATGAACGCTCATTGTATATCTTGGACAAACGCATGTTTACCAAAAGGCGTCCTAGCTTCGTCTCTTCGATGTATATCAACTGACTTATATTACTCTCTTGAGTCTCCCCTGATGATGTGATTATTACACGAAAGTGCACTTGGGAACATGTGTTTCATTTTTCCAGTGGACTCATAGGAATATCTTGATCACGCGCAAAATTGTGATCCTTTCCAATATATATATATATATATATATATATATATATATATATATATATATATATATATATATATATATATATTCCTATGAGTCCACGGGGAAAATGAAACACGAAAAGTTCCCAAGTGCACTTTCGTGTAATAATCACATCATCAGGGGAGACACAAGAGAGATATATAACAGTCAGTTGATATACATCGAAGAGACGAAGCTAAGACGCCGTTTGGTAAACATGTGATTGTCCAAAACATACAACGAGCTTTCATAAACTTATCATTTTACAAACCTTATCAACAATAAAGTTATCTAATTTGTATAGACCATCACTAATATTAAGATCATAATTCTTTGTGTATTTAATAATAGAAGATTCAATGATATTTCTCTTGGTAATAGAGTTAATAACTGAAATGGCGTTACTCCAGTCAATACAATGACCATAGTTTTTAACATGATCAAACAAGGCATTTGATGCTTAAGTTTAACAGAAAGATCCTTACCAGTCTGACCAACATAGAATTTATCACAAGGCACTTTATAGATGCAACCAAGAGAATTTTCTGGTGAATTCCTGATTAAGATATTCTTTATAGTATTACTGTTGCTAAAGGCAACATTTATATTAAAGGCTTTAAGCAATATGGGAAGCAAAGTGAAACTATTATCAAAAGGGAGAACTAAAAGATTCTTGGTGTCAATGGGAGGTTTGAGCTCAACTCTATAAAATTATTTCTTTGCTAACTTAAGGGATAGATCAATGAAAGATATAGGGTACTTTAACTTAGATCCAATGGAATATATCTTCTCAAACTCATCATCAATAAACTCTGGACTGTAAATACGTAATGCCCTAAGGAACATAGATTGAAATGATGAGAATTTAACTCTGTCATGTTGAGATGAGCAATAATGGATATATGAGCATACATTGGTGGGTTTTCTGTATATGCTAAACTTAAACTTATTTACTTGTCTATGGATCATGCAATCTAAAAATGGTAACATACCATTATTTTCATTTTCTACATTAAATTTGATGGAAGGTACTAAATTGTTAAGTAAGGGCAGAAATATTTGTAAATTTTCATTTGTTGTCCAAACACAAAGAACATCATCTACATATCTAAACCAAATTCCATTAGAAGGTAAGATATCCTTTAGTAATTTTGTTTCAAAAAATTCCATATAAAGATTACTTAGAATAGGTGTAAGAGGGTTACCCATTGCCAAACCAAATTTTTGAGCATAATAATCTCCATTAAATTGACATACAGTCTTTTATACACAATTTTATCAGTTCAATGAAATTAGACTTTGAAACAGGTAAATGAATATCATCCAAAACATCAAATAAATATTCTAAAAGTGAGTGCTCAAATTACAGAGGTATAAGTTTGTTGAGTATTCCTGGTAAATTATATGGGAGGGTATTGATTGAGAGGGTGAAGGCATGTACAGAGCATCAGATTGGGGAAGAGCAGTGTGGTTTCAGAAGTGGTAGAGGATGTGTGGATCAGGTGTTTGCTTTGAAGAATGTATGTGAGAAATACTTAGAAAAGCAAATGGATTTGTATGTAGCATTTATGGATCTGGAGAAGGCATATGATAGAGTTGATAGAGATGCTCTGTGGAAGGTATTAAGAATATATGGTGTGGGAGGAAAGTTGTTAGAAGCAGTGAAAAGTTTTTATCGAGGATGTAAGGCATGTGTACGTGTAGGAAGAGAGGAAAGTGATTGGTTCTCAGTGAATGTAGGTTTGCGGCAGGGGTGTGTGATGTCTCCATGGTTGTTTAATTTGTTTATGGATGGGGTTGTTAGGGAGGTGAATGCAAGAGTTTTGGAAAGAGGGGCAAGTATGAAGTCTGTTGGGGATGAGAGAGCTTGGGAAGTGAGTCAGTTGTTGTTCGCTGATGATACAGCGCTGGTGGCTGATTCATGTGAGAAACTGCAGAAGCTGGTGACTGAGTTTGGTAAAGTGTGTGAAAGAAGAAAGTTAAGAGTAAATGTGAATAAGAGCAAGGTTATTAGGTACAGTAGGGTTGAGGGTCAAGTCAATTGGGAGGTGAGTTTGAATGGAGAAAAACTGGAGGAAGTGAAGTGTTTTAGATATCAGGGAGTGGATCTGGCAGCGGATGGAACCATGGAAGCGGAAGTGGATCATAGGGTGGGGGAGGGGGCGAAAATTCTGGGAGCCTTGAAGAATGTGTGGAAGTCGAGAACATTATCTCGGAAAGCAAATATGGGTATATTTGAAGGAATAGTGGTTCCAACAATGTTGTATGGTTGCGAGGCGTGGGCTATGGATAGAGTTGTGCGCAGGAGGATGGATGTGCTGGAAATGAGATGTTTGAGGACAATGTGTGGTGTGAGGTGGTTTGATCGAGTAAGTAACGTAAGGGTAAGAGAGATGTGTGGAAATAAAAAGAGCGTGGTTGAGAGAGCAGAAGAGGGTGTTTTGAAATGGTTTGGGCACATGGAGAGAATGAGTGAGGAAAGATTGACCAAGAGGATATATGTGTCGGAGGTGGAGGGAACGAGGAGAAGAGGGAGACCAAATTGGAGGTGGAAAGATGGAGTGAAAAAGATTTTGTGTGATCGGGGCCTGAACATGCAGGAGGGTGAAAGGAGGGCAAGGAATAGAGTGAATTGGAGCGATGTGGTATACCGGGGTTGACGTGCTGTCAGTGGATTGAATCAGGGCATGTGAAGCGTCTAGGGTAAACCATGGAAAGCTGTGTAGGTGTGTATATTTGCGTGTGTGGACGTATGTATATACATGTGTATGGGGGTGGGTTGGGCCATTTCTTTCGTCTGTTTCCTTGCGCTACCTCGCAAACGCGGGAGACAGCGACAAAGCAAAAAAAAAAAAAAATATATATATATATATATATATATATATATATATATATATATATATATATATATATATATATATATTCATAGGAATATCTTGCTCACGCGCAAAATTGTTATCCTTTCTAATATATATATATATATATATATATATATATATATATATATATATATATATATATATATATATATATGTATATATATATATATATATATATATATATATATATATATATATATATATATATATATATATTTTTTTTTCATTCATTTCAAGCTAGAAGTTTCAGTTTTCTAAATTGTTTCTTACATTTTTCATATGTATATATATGTATGTGTGTGTGTGTGTGTATATGTGCGTATGTATGTGTATGTGTGTGTATGTGTATATGTATATATATATGCATATTATCCCTGGGGATAGGGGTGAAAGAATACTTCCCACGTATTCCTCGCGTGTCGTAGAAAGCGACTAGAGGGGACGGGAGCGGGGGGCCAGAAATCCTCCCCTCCTTGTATTAACTTTCTAAAATGGGAAACAGAAGAAGGAGTCTCGCGGGGAGTGCTCATCCTCCTCGAAGGCTCAGAGTGGGGTGCCTAAATGTGTGTGGATGTAACCAAGATGTGAAAAAAGGAGAGATAGGTAGTATGTTTGAGGAAAGGAACCTGGATGTTTTGGCTCTGAGTGAAACGAAGCTCAAGGGTAAAGGGGAAGAGTGGTTTGGGAATGTCTGGGGAGTAAAGTCAGGGGTTAGTGAGAGGACAAGAGCAAGGGAAGGAGTAGCAATACTCCTGAAACAGGAGTTGTGGGAGTATGTGATAGAGTGTAAGAAAGTAAATTCTCGATTAATATGGGTAAAACTGAAAGTTGATGGAGAGAGGTGGGTGATTATTGGTGCATATGCACCTGGGCATGAGAAGAAAGATCAAGAGAGGCAAGTGTTTTGGGAGCAGCTGAATGAGTATGTTAGTGGTTTTGATGCACGAGACCGGGTTATAGTGATGGGTGATTTGAATGCAAAGGTGAGTAATGTGGCAGTTGAGGGAATAATTGGTATACATGGGGTGTTCAGTGTTGTAAATGGAAATGGTGAAGAGCTTGTAGATTTATGCGCTGAAAAAGGACTGATGATTGGGAATACCTGGTTTAAAAAGCGAGATATACATAAGTATACTTATGTAAGTAGGAGAGATGGCCAGACAGCGTTATTGGATTACGTGTTAATTGACAGGCGTGCGAAAGAGAGACTTTTGGATGTTAATGTGCTGAGAGGTGCAACTGGAGGGATGTCTGATCATTATCTTGTGGAGGCTAAGGTGAAGATTTGTATGGGTTTTCAGAAAAGAAGAGTGAATGTTGGGGTGAAGAGGGTGGTGAGAGTAAGTGAGCTTGAGAAGGAGACCTGTGTGAGGAAGTACCAGGAGAGACTGAGTACAGAATGGAAAAAGGTGAGAACAATGGAAGCAAGGGGAGTGGGGGAGGAATGGGATGTATTTAGGGAATCAGTGATGGATTGCGCAAAAGATGCTTGTGGCATGAGAAGAGTGGGAGGTGGGTTGATTAGAAAGGGTAGTGAGTGGTGGGATGAAGAAGTAAGAGTATTAGTGAAAGAGAAGAAAGAGGCATTTGGACGATTTTTGCAGGGAAAAAATGCAATTGAGTGGGAGATGTATAAAAGAAAGAGACAGGAGGTCAAGAGAAAGGTGCAAGAGATGAAAAAAAGGGCAAATGAGAGTTGGGGTGAGAGAGTATCATTAAATTTTAGGGAGAATAAAAAGATGTTCTGGAAGGAGGTAAATAAAGTGCGTAAGACAAGGGAGCAAATGGGAACTTCAGTGAAGGGCGCAAATGGGGAGGTGATAACAAGTAGTGGTGATGTGAGAAGGAGATGGAGTGATTATTTTGAAGGTTTGTTGAAAGTGTTTGATGATAGAGTGGCAGATATAGGGTGTTTTGGTCGAGGTGGTGTGCAAAGTGAGAGGGTTAGGGAAAATGATTTGGTAAAGAGAGAAGAGGTAGTGAAAGCTTTGCGGAAGATGAAAGCCGGCAAGGCAGCAGGTTTGGATGGTATTGCAGTGGAATTTATTAAAAAAGGGGGTGACTGTATTGTTGACTGGTTGGTAAGGTTATTTAATGTATGTATGACTCATGGTGAGGTGCCTGAGGATTGGCGGAATGCGTGCATAGTGCCATTGTACAAAGGCAAAGGGGATAAGAGTGAGTGCTCAAATTACAGAGGTATAAGTTTGTTGAGTATTCCTGGTAAATTATATGGGGGGGTATTGATTGAGAGGGTGAAGGCATGTACGGAGCATCAGATTGGGGAAGAGCAGTGTGGTTTCAGAAGTGGTAGAGGATGTGTGGATCAGGTGTTTGCTTTGAAGAATGTATGTGAGAAATACTTAGAAAAGCAAATGGATTTGTATGTAGCATTTATGGATCTGGAGAAGGCATATGATAGAGTTGATAGAGATGCTCTGTGGAAGGTATTAAGAATATATGGTGTGGGAGGAAAGTTTTTAGAAGCAGTGAAAAGTTTTTATCGAGGATGTAAGGCATGTGTACGTGTAGGAAGAGAGGAAAGTGATTGGTTCTCAGTGAATGTAGGTTTGCGGCAGGGGTGTGTGATGTCTCCATGGTTGTTTAATTTGTTTATGGATGGGGTTCTTAGGGAGGTAAATGCAAGAGTTTTGGAAAGAGGGGCAAGTATGAAGTCTGTTGGGGATGAGAGAGCTTGGGAAGTGAGTCAGTTGTTGTTCGCTGATGATACAGCGCTGGTGGCTGATTCATGTGAGAAACTGCAGAAGCTGGTGACTGAGTTTGGTAAAGTGTGTGGAAGAAGAAAGTTAAGAGTAAATGTGAATAAGAGCAAGGTTATTAGGTACAGTAGGGTTGAGGGTCAAGTCAATTGGGAGGTGAGTTTGAATGGAGAAAAACTGGAGGAAGTGAAGTGTTTTAGATATCTGGGAGTGGATCTGGCATCGGATGGAACCATGGAAGCGGAAGTTGATCATAGGGTGTGGGAGGGGGCGAAAATTCTGGGGGCCTTGAAGAATGTGTGGAAGTCGAGAACATTATCTCGGAAAGCAAAAATGGGTATGTTTGAAGGAATAGTGGTTCCAACAATGTTATATGGTTGTGAGGCGTGGGCTATGGATAGAGTTGTGCGCAGGAGGATGGATGTGCTGGAAATGAGATGTTTGAGGACAATGTGTGGTGTGAGGTGGTTTGATCGAGTGAGTAACGTAAGGGTAAGAGAGATGTGTGGAAATAAAAAGAGCGTGGTTGAGAGAGCAGAAGAGGGTGTTTTGAAGTGGTTTGGGCACATGGAGAGGATGAGTGAGGAAAGATTGACCAAGAGGATATATGTGTCGGAGGTGGAGGGAGCAAGGTGAAGAGGGAGACCAAATTGGAGGTGGAAAGATGGAGTGAAAAAGATTTTGTGTGATCGGGGCCTGAACATGCAGGAGGGTGAAAGGAGGGCAAGGAATAGAGTGAATTGGAGCGATGTGGTGTACCGGGGTTGACGTGCTGTCAGTGGATTGAATCAAGGCATGTGAAGCGTCTGGGGTAAACCATGGAAAGCTGTGTAGGTATGTATATTTGCGTGGGTGGACGTATGTATATACATATGCATGGGGGGGGGGGGTTGGGTCATTTCTTTCGTCTGTTTCCTTGCGCTACCTCGCAAACGCGGGAGACAGCGACAAAGTATAAAAAAAAGAAAATATCATTTCTTTCTGTTAGACTTAAGCAACATAAATATAGTATAAGAACGGGACAAGAATCAAATGCCTTGTTTAATCACGTTAAGAACTATGATCATTGAATTACCACGAGAAATGTCATTGAATCTTCTATTATGAAATACACAAAGAATTATAATCTTAATATCAGGGATGGTCTATACTAATCAGATAACTTTATTGTTGAAGAATTTGTAAAATGATAAGTTTATGAACGCTCATTGTATATCTTGGACAAACGCATGTTTACCAAAAGGCGTCCTAGCTTCGTCTCTTCGATGTATATCAACTGACATATTACTCTCTTGAGTCTCCCCTGATGATGTGATTATTACACGAAAGTGCACTTGGGAACATATCGTGTTTCATTTTTCCAGTGGACTCATAGGAATATCTTGATCACGCGCAAAATTGTGATCCTTTCCAATATATATATATATATATATATATATATATATATATATATATATATATATATATATATATATATATATATATATTCCTATGAGTCCACGGGGAAAATGAAACACGAAAAGTTCCCAAGTGCACTTTCGTGTAATAATCACATCATCAGGGGAGACACAAGAGAGATATATAACAGTCAGTTGATATACATCGAAGAGACGAAGCTACGACGCCGTTTGGTAAACATGTGATTGTCCAAAACATACAACGAGCGTTCATAAACTTATCATTTTACAAACCTTATCAACAATAAAGTTATCTAATTTGTATAGACCATCACTAATATTAAGATCATAATTCTTTGTGTATTTAATAATAGAAGATTCAATGATATTTCTCTTGGTAATAGAGTTAATAACTGAAATGGCGTTACTCCAGTCAATACAATGAACCATAGTTTTTAACATGATCAAACAAGGCATTTGATTCTTGTCCCGTTGTTATACTAAATGTTGCTTAAGTCTAACAGAAAGATCCTTACCAGTCTGACCAACATAGAATTTATCACAGTTTCCACAAGGCACTTTATAGATGCAACCAAGAGAATTTTCTGGTGAATTCCTGATTAAGATATTCTTTATAGTATTACTGTTGCTAAAGGCAACATTTATATTAAAGGCTTTAAGCAATATGGGAAGCAAAGTGAAACTATTATTAAAAGGGAGAACTAAAAGATTCTTGGTGTCAATGGGAGGTTTGGGCTCAACTCTATAAAATTATTTCTTTGCTAACTTAAGGGATAGACCAATGAAAGATCTAGGGTACTTTAACTTAGATCCAATGGAATATATCTTCTCAAACTCATCATCAATAAACTCTGGACTGTAAATACGTAATGCCCTAAGGAACATAGATTGAAATGATGAGAATTTAACTCTGTCATGTTGAGATGAGCAATAATGGATATATGAGCATACATTGCTGGGTTTTCTGTATATGCTAAACTTAAACTTATTTACTTGTCTATGGATCATGCAATCTAAAAATGGTAACATACCATTATTTTCATTTTCTACATTAAATTTGATGGAAGGTACTAAATTGTTAAGTAAGGGCAGAAATATTTGTAAATTTTCATTTGTTGGCCAAACACAAAGAACATCATCTACATATCTAAACCAAATTCCATTAGAAGGTAAGATATCCTTTAGTAATTTTGTTTCAAAAAATTCCATATAAAGATTACTTAGTATAGGTGTAAGAGGGTTACCCATTGCCATACCAAATTTTTGAGCATAATAATCTCCATTAAATTGAAATACAGTCTTTTATACACAATTTTATCAGTTCAATGAAATTAGACTTTGAAAAAGGTAAATGAATATCATCCAACACATCAAATAAATATTCTAAAAGGTCATCAACTGGAACTTTAGTGAGGAAACATCAAAGCTAACTAGTTTCAAAGCGAAATTAACATTGATATTGTTTAGCTTGTTGACTAAATCTACATTGTTTATATTAGAATTTGATACCTTACCCACTAAAGGGATTAATAAAGAAACTAACCATTTTGACAATTTATATGTGATGGAGCCTACTGAACTAACTATAGGTCTTGCTGGAAAATTCTGTTTCCATACATGGCAATGAAGGGGACAATGACAAACCAAATGGCGTCCTAGCTTCGATCTTCGATGCATATCAACTGACTGTTATATTTCTCTCTATATTTCTCTCTCAGTGATGGATTGCGCAAAAGATGCTTGTGGCATGAGAAGAGTGGGAGGTGGGTTGATTAGAAAGGGTAGTGAGTGGTGGGATGAAGAAGTAAGAGTATTAGTGAAAGAGAAGAGAGAGGCATTTGGACGATTTTTGCAGGGAAAAAATGCAGTTGAGTGGGAGACGTATAAAAGAAAGAGACAGGAGGTCAAGAGAAAGGTGCAAGAGGTGAAAAAAAAAGGGCAAATGAGAGTTAGGGTGAGAGTATCATTAAATTTTTGGGAGAATAAAAAGATGTTCTGGAAGGAGGTAAATAAAGTGCGTAAGACAAGGGAGCAAATGGGAACTTCAGTGAAGGGCGCAAATGGGGAGGTGATAACAAGTAGTGGTGATGTGAGAAGGAGATGGAGTGAGTATTTTGAAGGTTTGTTGAATGTGTTTGATGATAGAGTGGCAGATATAGGGTGTTTTGGTCGAGGTGGTGTGCAAAGTGAGAGGGTTATGGAAAATGATTTGGTAAACAGAGAAGAGGTACTAAAAGCGTTACGGAAGATGAAAGCCGGTAAAGCAGCAGGTTTGGATGGTATTGCAGTGGAATTTATTAAAAAAGGGGGTGACTGTATTGTTGACTGGTTGGTAAGGTTATTTAATGTATGTATGACTCACGGTGAGGTGCCTGAGGATTGGCGGAATGCGTGCATAGTGCCATTGTACAAAGGCAAAGGGGATAAGAGTGAGTGCTCAAATTACAGAGGTATAAGTTTGTTGAGTATTCCTGGTAAATTATATGGGAGGGTATTGATTGAGAGGGTGAAGGCATGTACAGAGCATCAGATTGGGGAAGAGCAGTGTCGTTTCAGAAGTGGTAGAGGATGTGTGGATCAGGTGTTTGCTTTGAAGAATGTATGTGAGAAATACTTAGAAAAGCAAATGGATTTGTATGTAGCATTTATGGATCTGGAGAAGGCATATGATAGAGTTGATAGAGATGCTCTGTGGAAGGTATTAAGAATATATGGTGTGGGAGGCAAGTTGTTAGAAGCAGTGAAAAGTTTTTATCGAGGATGTAAGGCATGTGTACGTGTAGGAAGAGAGGAAAGTGATTGGTTCTCAGTGAATGTAGGTTTGCGGCAGGGGTGTGTGATGTCTCCATGGTTGTTTAATTTGTTTATGGATGGGGTTGTTAGGGAGGTGAATGCAAGAGTTTTGGAAAGAGGGGCAAGTATGAAGTCTGTTGGGGATGAGAGAGCTTGGGAAGTGAGTCAGTTGTTGTTCGCTGATGATACAGCGCTGGTGGCTGATTCATGTGAGAAACTGCAGAAGCTGGTGACTGAGTTTGGTAAAGTGTGTGAAAGAAGAAAGTTAAGAGTAAATGTGAATAAGAGCAAGGTTATTAGGTACAGTAGGGTTGAGGGTCAAGTCAATTGGGAGGTGAGTTTGAATGGAGAAAAACTGGAGGAAGTGAAGTGTTTTAGATATCTGGGAGTGGATCTGGCAGCGGATGGAACCATGGAAGCGGAAGTGGATCATAGGGTGGGGGAGGGGGCGAAAATTCTGGGAGCCTTGAAGAATGTGTGGAAGTCGAGAACATTATCTCGGAAAGCAAAAATGGGTATGTTTGAAGGAATAGTGGTTCCAACAATGTTGTATGGTTGCGAGGCGTGGGCTATGGATAGAGTTGTGCGCAGGAGGATGGATGTGCTGGAAATGAGATGTTTGAGGACAATGTGTGGTGTGAGGTGGTTTGATCGAGTAAGTAACGTAAGGGTAAGAGAGATGTGTGGAAATAAAAAGAGCGTGGTTGAGAGAGCAGAAGAGGGTGTTTTGAAATGGTTTGGGCACATGGAGAGAATGAGTGAGGAAAGATTGACCAAGAGGATATATGTGTCGGAGGTGGAGGGAACGAGGAGAAGAGGGAGACCAAATTGGAGGTGGAAAGATGGAGTGAAAAAGATTTTGTGTGATCGGGGCCTGAACATGCAGGAGGGTGAAAGGAGGGCAAGGAATAGAGTGAATTGGAGCGATGTGGTATACCGGGGTTGACGTGCTGTCAGTGGATTGAATCAGGGCATGTGAAGCGTCTAGGGTAAACCATGGAAAGCTGTGTAGGTGTGTATATTTGCGTGTGTGGACGTATGTATATACATGTGTATGGGGGTGGGTTGGGCCATTTCTTTCGTCTGTTTCCTTGCGCTACCTCTCAAACGCGGGAGACAGCGACAAAGCAAAAAAACAAATATATATATATATATATATATATATATATATATATACATATATATATATATATATATATATATATATATATATATATATATATATATATATATATATATATATATATATATATATTCATAGGAATATCTTGATCACGCGCAAAATTGTTATCCTTTCCAATATATATATATATATATATATATATATATATATATATATATATATATATATATATCATTTCTTTCTGTTAGACTTAAGCAACATAAATATAGTATAAGAACGGTACAAGAATCAAATGCCTTGTTTAATCACGTTAAGAACTATGATCATTGAATTACCACGAGAAATGTCATTGAATCTTCTATTATGAAATACACAAAGAACTTAATATCAGGGATGGTCTATACTAATCAGATAACTTTATTGTTGAAGAATTTGTAAAATGATAAGTTTATGAACGCTCATTGTATATCTTGGACAAACGCATGTTTACCAAAAGGCGTCCTAGCTTCGTCTCTTCGATGTATATCAACTGACTTATATTACTATCTTGAGTCTCCCCTGATGATGTGATTATTACACGAAAGTGCACTTGGGAACTTATCGTGGTTCATTTTTCCAGTGGACTCATAGGAATATCTTGATCACGCGCAAAATTGTGATCCTTTCCAATATATATATATATATATATATATATATATATATATATATTCCTATGAGTCCACGGGGAAAATGAAACACGAAAAGTTCCCAAGTGCACTTTCGTGTAATAATCACATCATCAGGGGAGACACAAGAGAGATATATAAGTCAGTTGATATACATCGAAGAGACGAAGCTACGACGCCGTTTGGTAAACATGTGATTGTCCAAAACATACAACGAGCGTTCATAAACTTATCATTTTACAAACCTTATCAACAATAAAGTTATCTAATTTGAATAGACCATCACTAATATTAAGATCATAATTCTTTGTATTTAATAATAGAAGATTCAATGATATTTCTCTTGGTAATAGAGTTAATAACTGAAATGGCGTTACTCCAGTCAATACAATGAACATAGTTTTTAACATGATCAAACAAGGCATTTGATTCTTGTCCCGTTGTTATACTATATGTTGCTTAAGTCTAACAGAAAGATCCTTACCAGTCTGACCAACATAGAATTTATCACAGTTTCCACAAGGCACTTTATAGATGCAACCAAGAGAATTTTCTGGTGAATTCCTGATTAAGATATTCTTTATAGTATTACTGTTGCTAAAGGCAACATTTATATTAAAGGCTTTAAGCAATATGGGAAGCAAAGTGAAACTATTATTAAAAGGGAGAACTAAAAGATTCTTGGTGTCAATGGGAGGTTTGAGCTCAACTCTATAAAATTATTTCTTTGCTAACTTAAGGGATAGATCAATGAAAGATCTAGGGTACTTTAACTTAGATCCAATGGAATATATCTTCTCAAACTCATCATCAATAAACTCTGGACTGTAAATACGTAATGCCCTAAGGAACATAGATTGAAATGATGAGAATTTAACTCTGTCATGTTGAGATGAGCAATAATGGATATATGAGCATACATTGGTGGGTTTTCTGTATATGCTAAACTTAAACTTATTTACTTGTCTATGGATCATGCAATCTAAAAATGGTAACATACCATTATTTTCATTTTCTACATTAAATTTGATGGAAGGTACTAAATTGTTAAGGGCAGAAATATTTGTAAATTTTCATTTGTTGGCCAAACACAAAGAACATCATCTACATATCTAAACCAAATTCCATTAGAAAGTAAGATATCCTTTAGTAATTTTGTTTCAAAAAATTCCATATAAAGATTACTTAGTATAGGTGTAAGAGGGTTACCAATTGCCATACCAAATTTTTGAGCATAATAATCTCCATTAAAGTGAAATACAGTCTTTTATACACAATTTTATCAGTTCAATGAAATTAGACTTTGAAACAGGTAAATGAATATCATCCAACACATCAAATAAATATTCTAAAAGGTCATCAACTGGAACTTTAGTGAGGAAACATCAAAGCTAACTAGTTTCAAAGCGAAATTAACATTGATATTGTTTAGCTTGTTGACTAAATCTACATTGTTTATATTAGAATTTGATACCTTACCCACTAAAGGGATTAATAAAGAAACTAACCATTTTGACAATTTATATGTGATGGAGCCTACTGAAAATTCTGTTTACATACATGGCAATGAAGGGGACAATGACAAACCAAATGGCGTCCTAGCTTCGTTCTTCGATGCATATCAACTGACTGTTATATTTCTCTCTATATTTCTCTCTCAGTGATGGATTGCGCAAAAGATGCTTGTGGCATGAGAAGAGTGGGAGGTGGGTTGATTAGAAAGGGTAGTGAGTGGTGGGATGAAGAAGTAAGAGTATTAGTGAAAGAGAAGAGAGAGGCATTTGGACGATTTTTGCAGGGAAAAAATGCAGTTGAGTGGGAGACGTATAAAAGAAAGAGACAGGAGGTCAAGAGAAAGGTGCAAGAGGTGAGAAAAAGGGCAAATGAGAGTTGGGGTGAGAGAGTATCATTAAATTTTAGGGAGAATAAAAAGATGTTCTGGAAGGAGGTAAATAAAGTGCGTAAGACAAGGGAGCAAATGGGAACTTCAGTGAAGGGCGCAAATGGGGAGGTGATAACAAGTAGTGGTGATGTGAGAAGGAGATGGAGTGAGTATTTTGAAGGTTTGTTGAATGTGTTTGATGATAGAGTGGCAGATATAGGGTGTTTTGGTCGAGGTGGTGTGCAAAGTGAGAGGGTTATGGAAAATGATTTGGTAAACAGAGAAGAGGTAGTAAAAGCGTTGCGGAAGATGAAAGCCGGCAAGGCAGCAGGTTTGGATGGTATTGCAGTGGAATTTATTAAAAAAGGGGGTGACTGTATTGTTGACTGGTTGGTAAGGTTATTTAATGTATGTATGACTCACGGTGAGGTACCTGAGGACTGGCGGAATGCGTGCATAGTGCCATTGTACAAAGGCAAAGGGGATAAGAGTGAGTGCTCAAATTACAGAGGTATAAGTTTGTTGAGTATTCCTGGTAAATTATATGGGAGGGTATTGATTGAGAGGGTGAAGACATGTACAGAGCATCAGATTGGGGAAGAGCAGTGTCGTTTCAGAAGTGGTAGAGGATGTGTGGATCAGGTGTTTGCTTTGAAGAATGTATGTGAGAAATACTTAGAAAAGCAAATGGATTTGTATGTAGCATTTATGGATCTGGAGAAGGTATTAAGGTATTAAGAATATATGGTGTGGGAGGCAAGTTGTTAGAAGCAGTGAAAAGTTTTTATCGAGGATGTAAGGCATGTGTACGTGTAGGAAGAGAGGAAAGTGATTGGTTCTCAGTGAATGTAGGTTTGCGGCAGGGGTGTGTGATGTCTCCATGGTTGTTTAATTTGTTTATGGATGGGGTTGTTAGGGAGGTGAATGCAAGAGTTTTGGAAAGAGGGGCAAGTATGAAGTCTGTTGGGGATGAGAGAGCTTGGGAAGTGAGTCAGTTGTTGTTCGCTGATGATACAGCGCTGGTGGCTGATTCATGTGAGAAACTGCAGAAGCTGGTGACTGAGTTTGGTAAAGTGTGTGAAAGAAGAAAGTTAAGAGTAAATGTGAATAAGAGCAAGGTTATTAGGTACAGTAGGGTTGAGGGTCAAGTCAATTGGGAGGTGAGTTTGAATGGAGAAAAACTGGAGGAAGTGAAGTGTTTTAGATATCTGGGAGTGGATCTGGCAGCGGATGGAACCATGGAAGCGGAAGTGGATCATAGGGTGGGGGAGGGGGCGAAAATTCTGGGAGCATTGAAGAATGTGTGGAAGTCGAGAACATTATCTCGGAAAGCAAAAATGGGTATGTTTGAAGGAATAGTGGTTCCAACAATGTTGTATGGTTGCGAGGCGTGGGCTATGGATAGAGTTGTGCGCAGGAGGATGGATGTGCTGGAAATGAGATGTTTGAGGACAATGTGTGGTGTGAGGTGGTTTGATCGAGTAAGTAACGTAAGGGTAAGAGAGATGTGTGGAAATAAAAAGAGCGTGGTTGAGAGAGCAGAAGAGGGTGTTTTGAAATGGTTTGGGCACATGGAGAGAATGAGTGAGGAAAGATTGACCAAGAGGATATATGTGTCGGAGGTGGAGGGAACGAGGAGAAGAGGGAGACCAAATTGGAGGTGGAAAGATGGAGTGGAAAAGATTTGTGTGATCGGGGCCTGAACATGCAGGAGGGTGAAAGGAGGGCAAGGAATAGATTGAATTGGAGCGATGTGGTATACCGGGGTTGACGTGCTGTCAGTGGATTGAATCGGGGCATGTGGGGCGTCTGGGGTGAGCCGTGGGGGGCTGTGTGGGTGTGTATATTTGTGTGTGTGGACGTGTGTGTGTGCATATATATATATATGCCTTCATCCAACCACGTCACCACCCCGCTACACATGAAATGACAACCCCTTCCTCGCATGCGCGCGAGGTAGCGTCAGGGAAAGAATAACAAAGGCCATATCCAGACCCTACAAAACTTTTCATGGTTTACCCCAGACGCTTCACATGCCCTGGTTCAATCCATTGACAGCACGTCGGCCCCGGTATACCACATCGTTCCAATTCACTCTATTCCTTGCACGCCTTTCACCCTCCTGCATGTTTAGGCCCCGATCACTCAAAATCTTTTTCACTCCATCTTTCCACCTACAATTTGGTCTCCCACTTCTCCTCGTTCCCTCCACCTCTGACACATATATCCTCTTTGTCAATCTTTCCACACTCATTCACTCCATGTGACCAAACCATTTCAAAACACCCTCTTATGCTCTCTCAACCACACTCTTTTTATTACCACACATCTCTCTTACCCTTTCATTATTTACTTGATCAAACCATCTCACACCACATACTCACAACGCCTCACAACCATATATCATTGTTGGAACCACTATTCCTTCAGACATACCCATTTTTGCTTTCCGAGATAATGTTCTCGACTTCCACACAATTTTTAACGCTCCCAGATTCTTATCTCCATGGCAAGGTCAAGTTGTAGTTGTGAAGGATCCCACTAATTGGCATAACAAGAGGATGTGTGTTGACTATTCACAGACAATCATCTGTGAATAGTCAGCTAGTCAGCACACATGTACAACAGCACACATGTACAACACCTTCTTAAGGTTGCCAGTCAAAGACATTTAACTCAACTAATTTTAAGACTGTGAAATCTGTGCATTCCATCAGTGTTCTTGGTTATTTTGTGGGGAATAGAGTCATAAGGCCAGATCCTAAGAAGCTTCCTCCATCGGCAGATTTGGGATCTATAAGAACACTACTGATGTTTGCATATCATGCCAAATGGATTCAAAATTTTTCAGACAAAATATAAGCACTTGTAAATACGAGAAAGTTTCCACTGAATGAAAGAGCACTGAATTATTTTAATCTACTCAGGAAGGAACTCGAGAAAGTCACCCTTCACTCATTAGATGAAAACTTGCCGTTTGAAGTCGAGTGTGATGCATCTGATGTAGTTATTTCTGCAGTAATCAGCCAAGGTGGCTGACCTGTTGCCTTTATGTCCAAGACACTACAAGGGAGTGAGCTACGTTATCACATCGTAAAGAAAGAAGTCACTGCCTTCGTAGAAGCAGTAGTGCGTAAGTGGCGTCACTTAAATCTCGTTACTGACCAAACGCTCTGTGTGGAATTCATGTTTCAACAGAAAAGTATACAGAGTAACAAAATACAAGACTGGAATAGTACAAATGGATCCTTTCACGTCCTGCTGCCGGGGCTGGAATAGGCCTGGACTTGGTCCTGTAGTTGGGGTTGGACGTGGCCCTGCTATTGAGGCTAGACGTGGGCCTGCAGCCGGGACGGCCGGAGCTGAAAACGGTCATTCTGCCAGGGTTGGCAGTGATCATTCTGCTGGGGCCGGACGTGGTCCAGTTGACGCATTCTTCGTGGAGCCACTAAGGAATACGGTCTCCACCGTCGGCTACGTCGTGTACACTGCCCGAGCTGGAAGCGACCATTCTGCCAAACCTGGACATGGTCCTGCTGTTGGGGCTGGACGTGGGCCTGCAGCCGGGACGGCCGGAGCTGGAAACGACCATTCTGCCAGGGTTGGTAGTGGTCCTGCTGTTGGGGCTGAACGTGGCCCTGCTGTCGGGGCTGGACGTGGACCTACAGCCGGGACGGCCGGAGCTGGAAACGACCATTCTGCCAGGGTTGGTAGTGATCATTCTGCTGGGGCTGGACGTGGTCCAGTTGACGCATTCTTCGTGGAGCCACTAAGGAATACGGTCTCCACCGTCGGCTACGTCGTGTACACTGCAGGAGCTGGAAGCGACCATTCTGCCAAACCTGGACGTGGTCCTGCTGTTGGGGCTGGACGTGGGCCTGCAGTTCGGGCTGGAGGTGGTCCTGCAGTTGGGGCTGGACGTGGCCCTGCTGTTGCGGCTAGGCGTGGTCCTGGTCCTCAGGCTGGACGTGATCCTGCTCCTCAGGCTGGACGTGATCCTGCTCCTCAGGCTGGACGTGATCCTGCTCCTCAGGCTGGACGTGATCCCTCTATGGTTGCTGACTCAAAGGGCGGCGCAATTCTCGTGGAGCCACCCCTCGGTCAGGAACCATCGCGCCTGAGCTTGTGGACCAGCCCACAAAGGGATACGGTCTCCGCGGTCGTCTGCGTCGTGGACACTCCTCCAGGTGGGGCTGTACGTGGTCCTGCTCCTGAGGCTGGACGTGGTCCTGCTCTTCAGGCTGGACGTGGTCCTGCTCCTCAGGCTGGAAGTGATCCTGATCAGGCTAAACGTGATCCTTCTCCTCAGGCGGGACGTGATCCCTCTATGGTTGCTGACTCAAAGGGCGGCGCAATTCTCGTGGAGCCACACCTCGGTCAGGAACCATCGCGCCTGAGCTTGTGGACCAGCCCACAAAGGGATACGGTCTCCGCGGTCGTCTGCGTCGTGGACACCCCTCCAGGTGTGGCAGTACGTGATCCTGCTCCTCAGGCTGGACGTGATCCTTCTCCTCAGGCTGGACGTGATCCTTCTCCTCAGGCTGGACATGATCCTGCTCGGGCTGGACGTGATCCTGCTCCTCAGGCTGGACGTGATCCTGCTCCTCAGGCTGGACGTGATCCCTCTATGGTTGCTGACTCAAAGGGCGGCGCAATTCTCGTGGAGCCACCCCTCGGTCAGGAACCATCGCGCCTGAGCTTGTGGACCAGCCCACAAAGGGATACGGTCTCCGCGGTCGTCTGCGTCGTGGACACCCCTCCAGATGGGGCAGTACGTGATCCTGCTCCTGAGGCTGGACGTGGCCCTGCTCCTGAGGCTGGACGTGTTCCTGCTCCTCAGGCTGGACGTGATCCTGCTCCTGAGGCTGGACGTGATCCTGCCCCTCAGGCTGGACGTGATCCTGCGCCTCAGGCTGGACGTGGTCCTGCTCCTGAGGCTGGACGTGGTCCTGCTCCTGAGGCTGGATGTGGTCCTGCTCCTGAGGCTGGACGTGATCCTGTGCCTCAGGCTGGACGTGATCCTACGCCTCAGGCTGGACGTGATCCTGCTCCTGAGGCTGGACGTGATCCTGCTCCTCAGGCTGGACATGATCCTGCTCGGGCTGGACGTGATCCTGCTCCTCAGGCTGGACGTGATCCTGCTCCTGAGGCTGGACGTGGTCCTGCTCCTGAGGCTGGACGTGATCCTGCGCCTCAGGCTGGACGTGATCCTACGCCTCAGGCTGGACGTGGTCCTGCTCCTGAGGCTGGACGTGATCCTGCTCCTCAGGCTGGACATGATCCTGCTCGGGCTGGACGTGATCCTGCTCCTCAGGCTGGACGTGATCCTGCTCCTCAGGCTGGACGTGATCCTGCTCCTCAGGCTGGACGTGATCCTGCTCCTCAGGCTGGACGTGATCCTGCGCCTCAGGCTGGACATGATCCTGCGCCTCAGGCTGGACGTGATCCTGCGCCTCAGGCTGGACGTGATCCTGCTCCTCAGGCTGGACGTGGTCCTGCTCCTCAGGCTGGACGTGATCCTGCTCCTCAGGACTGGACGTGGATCTGCTCCTGAGACTGGACGTGGTCCTGCTCCTGAGACTGGACGTGATCCTGCGCCTCAGGCTGGACGTGATCCTGCTCCTCAGGCTGGACGTGATCCCTCTATGGTTGCTGACTCAAAGGGCGGCGCAATTCTCGTGGAGCCACACCTCGGTCAGGAACCATCACACCTGAGCTTGTGGACCAGCCCACAAAGGGATACGGTCTCCGCGGTCGTCTGCGTCGTGGACACCCCTCCAGGTGGGGCAGTACGTGGTACTGCTCCTGAGGCCTGGACGTGATCCTGCTCCTGAGGCTGGACGTAGTCCTGCCCCTGAGGCTGGACGTGGTTCTGCTCCTGAGGCTGGACGTGGTCCTGCTCCTGAGGCTGGACGTGGTCCTGCTCCTCAGGCTGGACGTGGTCCTGCTCCTCAGGCTGGACGTGGTCCTGCTCCTGAGGCTGGACGTGATCCTGCTCCTCAGGCTGGACATGATCCTGCTTCTCAGGCTGGACGTGATCCTGCTCCTCAGGCTGGACGTGATCCTGCTCCTCAGGCTGGACGTGGTCCTGCTCCTCAGGCTGGACGTGGTCCTGGTCCTCAGGCTGGACGTGATCCTGCTCGGGCTGGACGTGATCCTGCTCCTCAGGCTGGACGTGATCCCTCTATGGTTGCTGACTCAAAGGGCGGCGCAATTCTCGTGGAGCCACCCCTCGGTCAGGAACCATCACACCTGAGCTTGTGGACCAGCCCACAAAGGGATACGGTCTCCGCGGTCGTCTGCGTCGTGGACACTCCTCCAGGTTGGGCTGTACGTGGTCCTGCTCCTCAGGCTGGACGTGGTCCTGCTCCTCAGACTGGACGTGATCCTGCTCCTCAGGCTGGACGTGATCCTGCTCCTCAGGCGGGACGTGATCCCTCTATGGTTGCTGACTCAAAGGGCGGCGCAATTCTCGTGGAGCCACCCCTCGGTCAGGAACCATCACACCTGAGCTTGTGGACCAGCCCACAAAGGGATACGGTCTCCGCGGTCGTCTGCGTCGTGGACACTCCTCCAGGTTGGGCTGTACGTGGTCCTGCTCCTCAGGCTGGACGTGGTCCTGCTCCTGAGGCTGGACGTGGTCCTGCTCCTGAGGCTGGACGTGGTCCTGCTCCTCAGGCTGGACGTGGTCCTGCTCCTCAGGCTGGACGTGGTCCTGCTCCTCAGGCTGGACGTGATCCTGCGCCTCAGGCTGGACGTGGTCCTGCTCCTCAGGCTGGACATGATCCTGCTCCTGAGGCTGGACGTGGTCCTGCTCCTGAGGCTGGACGTGGTCCTGCTCCTGAGGCTGGACGTGATCCTGCTCCTCAGGCTGGACGTGGTCCTGCTCCTCTGGTTGGACGTGATCCTGTTGTTGGGGCTGGAGGTGGTCCTGCTGTTGGGGCTGGACGTGGTCCTGCAGTTGGGGCTGGACGTGGCCCTGCTCTTGGGGCTGGACGTGGTCCTGCAGCCGGGACGGCCGGAGTTGGAAACGACCATTCTGCCAGGGTTGGTAGTGGTCCTGCTGTTGGGGCTGGAGGTGGTCCTGCAGTTGGGGCTGGACGTGGTCCTGCAATTGGGGCTGGACGTGGTCCTGCTGTCGGGGCTGGACGTGGGCCTGCAGCCGGGACGGCCGGAGCTGGAAACGACCATTCTGCCAGGGTTGGTAGTGGTCCTGCTGTTGGGGCTGGACGTGGGCCTGCAGCCGGGACGGCCGGAGCTGGAAACGACCATTCTGCCAGGGTTGGTAGTGGTCCTGCTGTTGGGGCTGGACATGGTCCTGCTGTTGGGGCTGGAGGTGGTCCTGCCGTTGGGGCTGGAGGTGGTCCTGCAGCTGTGGCTGGACATGGTCCTGCAGCTGGGGCTGGCCGTGATCCTGCGCCTCAGGCTGGACGTGATCCTGCTCCTCAGGCTGGACGTGGTCCTGCTCTTCAGGCTGGACGTGGTCCTGCTCCTCAGGCTGGACATGATCCTACTCAGGCTGGACGTGATCCTTCTCCTCAGGCTGGACGTGATCCCTCTATGGTTGCTGACTCAAAGGGCGGCGCAATTCTCGTGGAGCCACCCCTCGATCAGGAACCATCGCGCCTGAGCTTGTGGACCAGCCCACAAAGGGATACGGTCTCCGCGGTTGTCTGCGTCGTGGACACCCCTCCAGGTGTGGCAGTACGTGGTCCTGCTCCTCAGGCTGGACGTGGTCCTGCTCCTGAGGCTGGACGTGGTCCTGCTCCTGAGGCTGGACGTGGTCCTGCCCCTGAGGCTGGACGTGGTCCTGCCCCTGAGGCTGGATGTGGTCCTGCTCCTCAGGCTGGACGTGGTCCTGCTCCTCAGGCTGGACGTGGTCCAGCTCCTCAGGCTGGACGTGGTCCTGCCCCTGAGGCTGGACGTGGTCCTGCCCCTGAGGCTGGACGTGGTCCTGCCCCTGAGGCTGGACGTGGTCCTGCTCCTGAGGCTGGACGTGGTCCTGCTCCTGAGGCTGGACGTGGTCCTGCTCCTCAGGCTGGACGTGGTCCTGCCCCTGAGGCTGGATTTGGTCCTGCTCCTCAGGCTGGACGTGGTCCAGCTCCTCAGGCTGGACGTGGTCCTGCTCAGGCTGGAAGTGATCCTGCTCCTCAGGCTGGACGTGGTCCTGTTCCTCAGGCTGGACGTGGTCCTGTTCCTCAGGCTGGACGTGGTCCTGCTCAGGCTCGACGTGATCCTTCTGCTGAGGCTGGACGTGGTCCTGCTCAGGCTGGACGTGATCCTTCTGCTGAGGCTGGACGTGGTCCTACTCCTCAGGCTGGACGTGGTCCTGCTCCTGAGGCTGGTGGTCCTGCTCCTGAGGCTGGACGTGTTCCTGCTCCTGAGGCTGGACGTGTTCCTGCTCCTGAGGCTGGACGTGGTCCTGCTCCTGAGGCTGGACGTGATCCTGCTCCTGAGGCTGGACGTGGTCCTGCTCCTCAGGCTGGACGTGGTCCTGCTCCTCAGGCTGGACGTGATCCTGCTCCTCAGGCGGGACGTGATCCCTCTATGGTTGCTGACTCAAAGGGCGGCGCAATTCTCGTGGAGCCACCCCTCGGTCAGGAACCATCGCGCCTGAGCTTGTGGACCAGCCCACAAAGGGATACGGTCTCCGCGGTCGTCTGCGTCGTGGACACCCCTCCAGGTGGGGCAGTACGTGGTACTGCTCCTGAGGCTGGACGTGGTCCTGCTCCTGAGGCTGGACGTGGCCCTGCTCCAGAGAACGCTCGTTGTACTGCTACAGTGAGTCGTCCTGATGGAAACTTTCCTCCGGCTGGGACAAGGATTGGTCGACCTGCAGGTTCTCGGGTTGATCCTCCCTCAGGGACCGGGTCCTGCCACTATTTCTCATTACAAACCATAGAGCTGCCAGCCCTGCCAACATGAGCACATGGCTTACCCCCACGAGCGTCATCTGATCCACCGGCCTCTTGTACAACACGAAGACGTTCCCTCCGTTGACGGTCTGAGGTACGAAGACCATGTTATTGATTTGAAGGTAGCGCTCTTGTATGTACTTCTCCAACCTGGCCTGGAGAAGGTGGCCCACCACCACCAGGCCAAACACCACCGCGACAACCATCATGATAAACACTTGAGTATTTTTATGCATTGAGGAAGACAATTTTATTTACGATTCAGATAGAGTCCACTTCAAGCGACCATTGTCAAAAGGAAAAATCTAATTTGTAGACTGGAGAGGTATGATGTGGTGATGATGAAGAAGTAGCGAAGATAAAGCCGTCGTGAAGATAAACTGCAGTACAGGGAAGAACGGAGCCAAATGCTGAAACAATTTCCCCCTACCAGTTCGGCAGCGAGAAATATGACGTCCTTAGTCCAATACCAACATATAGGTAGATTGCAAAACAGTTCTTTTACTGAGAATACAATATTTGTTGCCTTCGCTGTAACTCGCATGGCTGGCCGGCAGCATAACACAATAAGGATGATAAATGCTAACACAATAACGATGAGACAAGCACGCTAATGATGATGGAAGATAACACAACAAAGATTATGGAAGATAACACAATAATGATGTGTGTGTGTGATGATGGGGAGGGAGGGAGGGAGGGTATGATAATGTGATGATGATGGGGAGGGAGGGAGGGAGGGTATGATAATGTGATGATGATGGGGAGGGAGGGAGGGAGGGAGGGTATGATAATGTGATGATGATGGGGAGGGAGGGAGGGAGGGTATGATAATGTGATGATGAGGGGGAGGGAGGGAGGGAGGGAGGGTATGATAATGTGATGATGATGGGGAGGGAGGGAGGGAGGGTATGATAATGTGATGATGATGGGGAGGGAGGGAGGGAGGGTATGATGATATGTGATGATGATGGGGAGGGAGGGAGTGCGCGCGGGGTGGGGTGGGCTGGTGTGTGTATCATAGCAAGTGTGTGTGTGTGTGTGTGTGTGTGTGAGGTGGTGGGGGGACGTCCCTCGCCACACCACACATTCTTGGGGGAATATTAAACCATTTTCTTACAATCCTGGCTGATAAGGAGACAATGTTCACGGGCTTAGAAACAATTGAACGACCCTAGGAACACACTGGCTACATGCACCAGTGGTGTAGGCAGTAAACCTACCACACATTAGCAGGAATGTGGATGACAATGGTTACCTGCGGCGGTAATGTACCCGAACGCGTTGGGGGCGGCCACAGCACATTGAGTGATGTATAAAGAAAAGCGTGACATCAATAAGCATATGTTAATGCAAACAAAACATTAACGTCTGCGAATTTCGTTGTAGTGAAACTCAAGCGACCAGAGCGTCAACGTTAGTGATACACAAGAGGAAGAAATGTCACTACGAAGGTATAAAACAACTGTGACAGACCAAATGCTTGGCGACTATTCCTTAGTGGATGACAGGAAACACGAAGAGATCCTTTTAAACTTATGAGGTTTGCTTGGAGAGTCTTCCTCCTCCGTCGTTATCCACAGGCGCGGGTGGGAGTGACACAGAACTGGGTGATGAGACATTTGGAGGCAACGTTGCAAGTTGCAATGAGTGTACAACGGTTGGTGGGGTTTAGCTGGTGTCCCTCAGTGTCTGCCTGAGGGTCGACTACCTGGACCTCGGGGTCGTCCTCAGAGTAATACTTGACTTGCTGCTACTCAAGCATTACTCCACCGTACAACGTCAAGTGAGCATAATGTAAGTAGTGCTAGTAGCACTACCTCACCGCTGGCATATGTCATACATTTCTGCATCCTGGGTTTCACAAATATTATGGCAGACTTTTATCGGTAACAAATGGTAAGACTATTTCATACATTTTCAGAACAGTGGAAAAAGACGTGTATTTCTTGTGTACAGTAGTCATCAATAACAACAATAACAATGTTATAAATAGTTGTGGTCCTGGGTAACATCAAGACTCTTTCATAGAAATTAATCCCAAGGTAATGATTAATGAATAACAATAATAATGATGATAATGATGATGATAATAATAATAACAATAATAATCAAATAGTAATAATAACAATAACGATAATAATAATAATATTAACAATAATAATAATAATAATGATAATAATAATAATAATAATAATAATAATAATAATAATAATAATAATAATAATCATAATAATAATAATAATAATAATAATAATAATAATAATAGTAAGAATATTACTAATAATGATAATGATAATGACAGAAATAATGATAGTAATGATAATAATAATGATAATAGTAATGATAGATTAATGATAATAAGAGTATTTTTCATTCAGTTGGTACGAGTGGCATGGTAAAGTAGGATACATCATATCACACCTGAAAACATCATCTTGGGTTAATCTTTCACTCAACCCTGACCACAATGATGCTTGGAAGAAGACCATAACAATATGAGACACCTCACAATCGACGACCACTTCAATCTTCCTTACCAGTACACAACTCCTGGCTACCACACACACACACACACACACACACACGATATTGTGGTAAGGTAATTACCATTGACAGGAGGTTGTTAGGGGACAGTCAGGTATGGTTGGTTGAGGTACGATGGTTCTTTCTCTGTTCTGAGAGAGTCAGTTGGTTATTTCTTGTCATGATTTGAGTTCTAGTTTGTATTTTCTGCAGACATAATGAAGAACGTTGTTCTGTTACATTAAGATGTAGGGAGGGTATGATAATGTGATGATGGGGAGGGAGGGAGGGTATGATGATATGTCCAGCCGCACTGATGATACAGTTTTGAATTATTATTATTATTATTGTGTGCCAGGCCGGAGGGAGGGTATGATAATGTACGATGATGGGGAGGGAGGGTATGATAATGTGTGATGATGGGGAGGGAGGGTATGATAATGTGTGATGATGGGGAGGGAGGGAGGCAGGGTATGATAATGTGATGATGATGGGGAGGGAGGGAGGGAGGGTATGATAATGTGTGATGATGGGGAGGGAGGGAGGGAGGGTATGATAATGTGATGATGATGGGGAGGGAGGGAGGGAGCGAGGGTATGATAATGTGAT
The DNA here is from genome assembly GCF_036320965.1 of Panulirus ornatus. Lineage (NCBI taxonomy): Eukaryota > Metazoa > Arthropoda > Malacostraca > Decapoda > Palinuridae > Panulirus > Panulirus ornatus. The sequence goes on from NC_092232.1 coordinate 41,884,895, forward strand.
GATGATGGGGAGGGAGGGAGGGAGGGTATGATAATGTGTGATGATGGGGAGGGAGGGAGGGAGGGAGGGTATGATAATGTGATGATGATGGGGAGGGAGGGAGGGAGGGAGGGAGGGTATGATAATGTGATGATGATGGGGAGGGAGGGAGGGAGGGTCTGATAATGTGATGATGATGGGGAGGGAGGGAGGGAGGGTATGATAATGTGATGATGATGGGGAGGGAGGGAGGGAGGGTATGATAATGTGTGATGATGGGGAGGGAGGGAGGGAGGGTATGATAATGTGATGATGATGGGGAGGGAGGGAGGGAGGGTATGATAATGTGTGATGATGGGGAGGGAGGGAGGGAGGGAGGATATGATAATGTGATGATGATGGGGAGGGAGGGAGGGAGGGTGTGATAATGTGATGCTGATGGGGAGGGAGGGAGGGAGGGTATGATAATGTGTGATGATGGGGAGGGAGGGAGGGAGGGAGGGTATGATAATGTGATGATGATGGGGAGGGAGGGAAGGAGAGTATGATAATGTGTGATGATGGGGAGGGAGGGTATGATAATGTGATGATGATGGGGAGGGAGGGAGGGAGGGTATGATAATGTGAAGATGATGGGGAGGGAGGGAGGGAGGGTATGATAATGTGATGATGATGGGGAGGGAGGGAGGGAGGGTATGATAATGTGTGATGATGGGGAGGGAGGGAGGGAGGGAGGATATGATAATGTGATGATGATGGGGAGGGAGGGAGGGAGGGTATGATAATGTGATGATGGGGAGGGAGGGAGGGAGGGTATGATAATGTGATGATGATGGGGAGGGAGGGAGGGAGGGTATGATAATGTGATGCTGATGGGGAGGGAGGGAGGGAGGGTATGATAATGTGTGATGATGGGGAGGGAGGGAGGGAGGGTATGATAATGTGATGATGATGGGGAGGGAGGGAAGGAGAGTATGATAATGTGTGATGATGGGGAGGGAGGGTATGATAATGTGATGATGATGGGGAGGGAGGGAGGGAGGGTATGATAATGTGAAGATGATGGGGAGGGAGGGAGGGAGGGAGGGTATGATAATGTGTGATGATGGGGAGGGAGGGAGGGAGGGTATAATAATGTGATGATGATGGGAAGGGAGGGAGGGAGGGAGGGTATGATAATGTGATGATGATGGGGAGGAAGGGAGGGAGGGTATGATAATGTGTGATGATGAGAAGGGAGGGAGGGAGAGTATGATAATGTGATGATGATGGGGAGGGAGGGAGGGAGGGAGGGTATGATAATGTGATGATGATGGCGAGGGAGGGAGGGAGGGTATGATAATGTGATGATGATGGGGAGGGAGGGAGGGAGGGTATGATAATGTGTGATGATGGGGAGGAAGGGAGGGAGGGTATGATAATGTGATGATGATGGGGAGGGAGGGAGGGAGGGTATGATAATGTGTGATGATGGGGAGGGAGGGAGGGAGGGTATGATAATGTGTGATGATGGGGAGGGAGGGAGGGAGGGTATGATAATGTGATGATGATGGGGAGGGAGGGAGGGAGGGTATGATAATGTGATGATGATGGGGAGGGAGGGAGGGAGGGTATGATAATGTGATGATTATGGGGAGGGAGGGAGGGAGGGAGGGTATGATAATGTGATGATGATGGGGAGGGAGGGAGGGAGGGTATGATAATGTTTGATGATGGGGAGGGAGGGAGAGAGGGTATGATAATGTGATGATGATGGGGAGGGAGGGAGGGAGGGTATGATAATGTGATGATGATGGGGAGGGAGGGAGGGAGGGTATGATAATGTGATGATGATGGGGAGGGAGGGAGGGTATGATGATATGTGATGATGATGGGGAGGGAGGGCGTGCGCGCGGGGTGGGGTGGGCTGGTGTGTGTATCATACCAAGTGTGTGGCATCTTGTCTGTTTCATCATTTGACTTAACTTCAAGGTGGGCGGTACTGAGAGATTTTTGTCAGTTTCAGTGAATAGGTTGGAGTTGTGTGTGTGTGTGTGTGTGTGTGTGTGTGTGTGTGTGTGTGTGTGTGTGTAACATCTGATTTGATCTAAATGCTTTACATATAACCAGCCAGAGGCCTCCCTCCTTCCTTGCCTGCAGAGTTCTTGGTCTTCTGGAAAGTTCTACGAGACTTTGGTAAGATAATTACGATTGAGACGACCTTGTTATACTTTATCATCAGCAACTTTGTAATTATTGACTTTCATATATTTGAACTTAACCTTTCGATGCTAATGTGCTGAGAGGTGCGACTGGAGGGATGTCTGATCATTATCTTGTGGAGGCGAAGGTGAAGATTTGTAGAGGTTTTCAGAAAAGAAGAGAGAATGTTGGGGTGAAGAGAGTGGTGAGAGTAAGTGAGCTTGGGAAGGAGACTTGTGTGAGGAAGTACCAGGAGAGACTGAGTACAGAATGGAAAAAGGTGAGAACAAAGGAGGTAAGGGGATTGGGGGAGGAATGGGATGTATTTAGGGAAGCAGTGATGGCTTGCGCAAAAGATGCTTGTGGCATGAGAAGCGTGGGAGGTGGGCAGATTAGAAAGGGTAGTGAGTGGTCGGATGAAGAAGTAAGAATATTAGTAAATGAAGCAAGACCACGTCCAGCCCCAACATCAGGACCACGTCCAGCCCCAACATCAGGACCACGTCCAGCCCAGACAGCAGGACCACCTCCAGCTCCAACAACAGGACCACGTCCAGCCCTAACAGCAGGACCACGTCCAGCACCAACAGCAGGACAACGTCCAGCCCCAACAGCAGGACCACGTCCACCCCTAACAGCAGGACCACGTCCAGCCCCAACAGCAGAACCACGTCCAGCCTGTACAGCAAGACCACGTCCAGCCTCAACAGCAGGACCATATCCAACCTCAGCAGAAGGACTTCGTCCAGCCCCAACAGCAGGAGCACGTCCAGTTCCAACAGCAGGACCACGTCCAGCCCATCAGCAGGAACACGTCCAGCCCCAAAATCAGGACCACGCCCAGCCCGAACAGCAGGACCAAGTCCAGCCCAAACAGCAGGACCACGTCCAGCCTCAGCATCAGGACCAAGTCCAGCGCCAACAGCAGGACCACACCCAGCCTCAACAGCAGGATCACATCCAACCCGACAGCAGGACCACGTCTAGCCCCAACGGCAGTACCACGTCCAGCCTCAGAAGCAGAACCACGTCCAGACCCAAATGCAGGACCACGTCCAGCCTCAACAGCGAGACCACGTCCAGCTTCAATGCAGGACCACATCCAGACCCAACAACAGGACCGAGTCCAGCCTCAACAGCAAAATCACATCCAGCCTCAACAAAGGGACCTCGTCAAGCCCCAAAAGCAGGACCACATCCAGCCCCAACAACAGGACCATGTCCAGCCACAACAGCAGGAAAACGTCCAGCCCCAACAGCAGGAGCACGTCCAGCCCTAGCAGCAGGACCACGTCAAGCCCCAACAGCAGGACCATGTCCAGCCCCAAAATCAGGACCACGCCCAGCCCCAACAGCAGAACCAAGTCCAGCTCCAACAGCAGAACCACGTCTAGCCTCAACATCAGGACCAAGTCCAGCCACAAAAGCAGTACCACGTCCGGCCTCAACAGGAGGACCACGTCCAGCCCCAACAGCAGGACCACACCCAGCCTCAACAGCAGGACCACGTCCAACCCCAAATCCAGGACCACGTCTAGCCCCAACGGCAGTACCACATCCACCCTCAACAGCAGGACCACGTCAAGCCCCAACAGCAGGACCACGTCCAGCCTCAACAGAAGGACCACGTCCAGCGTCAGGAGCAGAGCCACGTCCAGCCCAAACAACAGGACCAAGTCCAGCCCCAACAGCAGGACCACATCCAGCCTCAACAGCATAACCACGTCCAGCCTCAGGAGCAGGACCACGTCCAGCCCTAAAAGTAAGACCACGTCCAGCCTCAAAGCAGGACCACATCCAGCCACAACAACAGGACCAGTCCAGCCTAAAAAGCAGGACCACATCCAGCCTCAACAGAAGGACTTCGTCCAGCCCCAACAGCAGGACCACGTCCAGCCCCAACAGCAGAACCACGTCCAACCTCAGCAGCAGGACCACGTCCAGCCCAACAGCAGGAACACGTCCAGCCCCAAAATCAGGACCACGCCCAGCCCGAACGGCAGGACTAAGTCCAGCCCAAACGACAGGAACACGTCCAGCCTCAGCATCAGGACCAAGTCCATCCCAAACAGCAGGACCACACCCAGCCTCAACAGCAGTACCACGTCCAACCCCAACAGCAGGACCACGTCCAGCCCTAACAGAAGTACCACGTCCATCCTCAACAGCAGTACCACATCCAGCGTCAGGAGCAAAACCACGTCCAGCCCAAACAGCAGGACCACGTCCAGCCCATAACAGCAGGACCACGTCCAGCCTCAGAAGCGTGACCACGTCCAGCCTCAGGAGAAGAACCACGTCCAGCACTAACAGCAAGACCACGTCCAGCCCAAAAGCAGGACCAGGTGAAGCCCTAACAGCAGGACCACGTCCACCCTCAGAAACAGGACCAAGTCCATCCTCAACAGAAGGACCTCTTCCAACCCCAACAGAAGGACCACGTCCAGACCAAACAACAGGACCATATCCAGCCCCAGCAGCAGGACAACATCCAGCCCCAACAGAAGGAGCACGTCCAGCTCCAGCAGCAGGACCACGTCAAGCCCCAACAGCAAGACCACGTCCAGCCCCAACAGCAGGACCACGCGCAGCCCCAACAGCAGGACCAAGGCCAGCCCCAACAGCAGAACCACGTCTAGCCTCAACATCAGGAACAAGTCAAGCCACAACAGCAGGACCACGTCCGGCCTCAACAGGACGACCATGTCCAGCCCAGACAGCAGGACCACGTCCAGCCCCAACAGCAGGACCACACGCAGCCTCAACAGCAGGACCACGTCCAGCCCTAACAGCAGGACCACGTCTAGCCCTAACGGCAGTACCACGTCCAGCCTCAACAGCAGGAGCACGTCCAGCCTCAGGAGCAGAACCACGTAAAGCCTCAACAGCAAGACAACGTCCTGCCTCAAAAGCAGGATCGTGTCCAGCCCCAACAGCAGGACCACGTCCAGCCTCAACAGGGGGACCACGTCCAGCCTCAACAGCAGGAACACGTCCAAACCTAACAGCAGGACCACGTCCAGTCCCAACAGCAGTACCACGTCCAGCCCCAACTGCAGAACCACGTCCAGCCTCAACAGCAGGACCACGTCTAGCCCAAACAGCAAGACCACGTCCAGCCCCAGCGTCAGGACCACGTCCAGCCTCAACAGCAGGACCACGTCCAGTCCCAACAGCAGGACCACTTCCCGTCCTAACAGCAGCACCACGCCCAGCCCCAAGAGCAGGACCATGTCTAGCCCAAACAGCAAGACCACGTCCAGCCCCAACAGCAGGACCACGTCCAGCCCCAGCAGCAGGACCACGTCCAGCCCCTACAGCAGGACCACGTCCATCTTCAACATCAGGATTTCGTCCAGCCCTAACTGCAGGAACAGGTCCAGCCCCAAAAGCAGGACCACGTCTAACCCCAACAACAAGACCACGTCCAGCTCCAAGAGCAGGATCACGTCCAGCTCCAAGAGCAGGACCACGTCCAGCCCAAAAAGCAAGACCACGTCCAGCCCCAGCATCAGGACCATGTCCAGCCTCAACAGCAAGACCAAGTCCAGTCCCAGCAGCAGGACCACGTCCAGCCCCAACAGCAGCACCAGGCCCAGCCCCAACAGCAGAATCATGTTCAGCCCCAACAGCAAGACCACGTCCAGCCCCAACAGCAGGACCACGTCCAGCCCCAGCAGCAAGACCACGTCCAGCCCCTACAGCAAGCACCACGTCCGTCTTCAACATGACTTCGTCCAGCCCCAACAGCAGCAAGTCCAGCCCCAAAAGCAGGACCACGTCTAGCCCCAACAAGACGTCATCCAGCTTTAAGAGCAGGACCACGTCCAGCCCCAATAGCAGAACCACGTCTAGCCCCAACAGAAGAACCACTTCCAGCCCCAACAGCAGGACGGCGTCCAGCCCCTGGAGCAGGGCCACGTCCAGCTTCAACAGCAGGACTACGTCCAGCTCCAACAGCAGGAACACGTCCAACCTCAACAGCAGGACAATGTCCAGCCTCAAAAGCAGGACCACGTCCTGCCCTAAAAGCAGGACTACGTCCATCCCCAACAGCATGACCATATCCAACCCCAACAGCAGGACCATGCCCAGCCCAGACAACATGACCATGTCCAGCCCCAAAAGCAGGACCACGTCCAGCCTCAACAGCAGGACCAAGTCCAGCCCCAAAAGCAGGACCACGTCCAACTTCAACAAAAGGAACCACGTCCAGCGCCAACAGCAGGACCACATCCAGCCCCAACAGCAGGCCCACGTCTACCCTCAGAGCAGGACCACGTCCAGCCCCAACAGCAGGACCACGTCCAGCCCTAACAGCAGGACAACGTCCAGCCCCGACAACAGGACTAAGTCCAGCCCCAGCAGCAGTACCACGTCCAACCTCAACAGCAAAACCACATCCAGCCTCAGAATCAGGACACGTTCAGCCTCATATGCAGGACGAAGTCCCGCCCCAACAGCAGGAACACGTCCAGCCTCAACAGCAGGACAACGTCCAGCCTCATCAGGACCACGTCCAGCCTCAACAGCAGGACCACGTCCACTCCCTACAAGACCACATCCAGCCCCAACAGCAGGACCGCGTCCAGCCCCAACAGCAGGACCACGTCCAGCCCCAACAGCAGGACCACGCCCAGCCCCAAATGCAGAATCACGTACAGCCGCAACAGCAGGACCTCGTCCAGCCCCAACAGCAGGAGCACGTTAATCCTCAGAAGCAAGACCACGTCCAGTCCCAACAGAAGAACCACGTCCAGCTCCAGCAGCAGGCCATGCATAGCCCCAACAGCTGGACCACGTCCAGCCTCAACAGCAGGACCACGTCCAACCCCAACGACAGAACCACGCCCAGCCTCAGCAGCAGGAACACGTCCAGCCTCAGGTGAAGGACCACGTTCAGCCCAGACAGCAGGACCACGTCCAGCCTCAACAGCAGGACTACGTCCACGCACAACAGCAGGACCACGTCCAGCCTCAACAGCAGCACCAAGTCCAGCCCCAACAGCAAGACCAAGTCAGGCTCAACAACAGGACCACATCCATCCTCAGGAGCAGGACCACGTCACGCCCCAACAGCAGAATCACGTCCAGCACCAACAGCAGAACCACGTCCAGCCCAAATAGAAGGACCTCGTCCAGCCTCAGCAGCAGGACTAAGTCCAGCCTCAAAAGCAGGACCACGTCCAGCCCCAACAGCAGAACCACGTCCATCTCCAACAGCATGACCATGTCCAGCCCCAACAGCAGCACCATACCCAGCCCAGACAACATGACCATGTCCAGTCCCAGCAGCAGGACCATGTCCAGCCGCAAAAGCAGGAACCCGTCCAGGTTCAAAAGCAGGACTAAGTCCAGCCCCAAAAGCAAGACCACGTCCAGCCACAACAAAAGTACCACGTCCAGCCCCGACATCAGGACCACGTCCAGCCCCGACAGCAGGACCACGTCAAGCCCAGACAGCAGGACCAAGTCCAGTCCCAACAGCAGTACCACCTCCAGCCTTAACAACAGGACCACGTCCAGCCCCAACAGCAGGACCATGTCCAGCCTTAACAGCAGGACCACTTACAACCGCAACGACAGGATCACGTCCAGCCTCAACAGCAGAACCACATCCAGCCTGAGGTGCAGGACCACGTCCAGCCCCAACAGCAGGACCACGTCCAGCCTCAACAGCAGGACCACGTCAAGCCCCAAAAGCACAAACACGTCCAGCCTCAACAACAGGACCACGTCTAGCCTCAACATCAGGACCACGTCCAGCCCCAACAGCAGGACCACGCCCAGCCCAAACAGCAGAATCACGTACGGCTACAAAGCAGGACCACGTCCAGCCACAACAGCAGGACAACGTCCACCACCAGGTGCAGGACCACGTCCAGCCCAAACAGCAGGCCCACGTCCAGCCCCAACAGCAGGACCACGTCGAGCCCCAACGGCAGGAACACGTCCAGCCTTAACAGCAGAACCACGTCCAGTCTCAACATCAGGACCACGTCCAGACCCCAACAACAGGACCACGTCAACTCTCTACAGCAGGACCATATCCAGCCCGATCAGCAGGACCACGTCCAGCCCCAACAGCAGGACCACGTCCAGCCCCAACAACATGACCACGCCCATCGCCAACAGTAGAACCACGTACAGCCAAAAAGCAGGACCACGTCCAACCCCAAAAGCAGGAGCACGCTCAGCCTCAGGTGTAGGACCACGTTCAGCCCAAACAGCAGGACCACGTCCAGCCTCATGTGCAGGGCCAAGTCCAGCCCCAACAGCAGGACCATGTCCAGCTTCAAAAGCAGGACCACGTCCAGCGCCAACAGCAGGAACACGTCCAGCCTCAACAGCAGAACCATGTCCAGCCCCAACATCATGACCACATCCATCCCCAACAGCAGGACCACGTCCACTCCCTATAGCAGGACCACATCCAGCACCAACAGTAGGAGCACGTCCAGCCCAAGCAGAAGGACCACGCCCAGCCCCAACGGAAGAACCACGTCCAACCCAACAGCAGGACCATTCCCAGCCCCAACACCTGGACCACGTCCAGCCTCAACTGCAGGGCGACGTCCAGCCTCAACATAAGGACCACGTCCACTCCCTACAGCAGGATCACATCTAGCCCAAACAGCAGGACCACGTCCAGCCCTAACAGCAGGACCACGTCCAGCCCCAACAGCAGGACCGCGCCCAGCCCAACAGCAGAACCACGTACAGCCACAAAGCAGGACCACGTCCAGCCCCAACAGCAGGAGCACGTTCAGCCTCAGGTGCAGGACCACGACCAGGCCCAAACAGCAGGCTCACGTCCATCCTCAGGTGCAGGACCACGTCCAGCCCCAACAACACGTCCTGCCTCAACAGCAGGTCCACGTCCATCCCAACAGCAGGAACACGTCCAGCCTCAACAGAAAGACCACGTCCCACCTCAACATCAAGACCACGTCCAGCCCCAACAGCAAGACCACGTCCACTCCCTACAGCAGGACCACATCCAGCCCCAACAGCAGGACCACGTCCAGCCCCAAAAGTAGGGCGCCGTCCAGCACCAACAGCAGGGACACACCCACACCCAACAGCAGAACCACGTGCAGCCACAAAGTAGGACCACGTCCAGCCACAACAGCAAGAGCACGCTCAGCCTCAGGAGCAGGACCACGTCCAGCCCCAACAGAACCACGTCCAGTCCCAACAGCAGAACCATGCCCAGCCCCAACTGGACCACGTACAGCCCCAACAGCAGGACCACGTCCAGCCCCAACAGCAGGATTACGTCCAGCCCCAACAGCAGGACCACGTCCAGCCCCAACTGCAGGACCACGTCCACCCCTACCAGCAAGACCACGTCCAGCCCCAACAGCAGGACCACAACCAACCTCAACAGCAGGACCTCGTCCAGCCCATCAGCAGGACCACATTCAGCCCCAACAGCAGGATCATGTCCAGCCAAAACAGCAGGATCACGTCCAGCCCCAACAGCAGGAACAAGTCCAGCCCCAACAGCAGGAACACGTCCAGCCCCAACAGCAGGACACGTCCAGCCTCAACAGCTGGACCACTTCCAGCCTCAACAGCAGGACCACGTTCAGCCTCAATAGCATGACCACGTCAACCCTCAGGAGCAGGACCACGTCCAGCGACAACAGCAAGATAACGTCCAGCCTCAACAGCAGGACCATGTCCAGCCTCAGGAGCAGGACCACGTCCAGCGCCAACAGAAGAATCACGTCCAGTCCCAACAGCAGGACCATGCCCAGCCCCAACAACTGGACCACGTCGAGCCCCAGCAGCAGGACCACGTCCACCCCAACAGCATGATTACGTCCAGCCCCAACAGCAGGACCACGCCGAGCCCCAGAAGGCAGAACCACGTACAGCCACAAAGCAGGACCACGTCCAGCCCCAACAGCAGGAACACGTTCAACCTCAGAAGCAGGACCACGTCCAGTCCAAACAGAAGAACCACGTCCAGCCCCAACAGCAGAACCATGGCCAGAGCCAACAGCTTGATCATGTCTAACCTCAACAGCAGCACCACGTCCAGCCTCAACATCAGGACCACGTCTAGTCCCAACAGCAGGACCACCTCCACTCCCTACAGCATGACCACATCCAGCCCCAACAGCATGACCACGTCCAGCCCCAACAGCAGGACCACGTCCAGCCCCAACAGCAGGATCACGCCCAGCCCCAACAGCAGAACCACGTTCAGCCAAAAAGCAGGACCACGTCCAGCCCAAACAGCAGGAGCACGTTCAGCCTCAGGTGCAGGACCACGCCCAGCCCCAACAGCAGGACCACGTCCAGCCTCAGTGGGAGGTTACGTTCAGCCCAAACAGCAGGACCACGTCCAGCCTCAACAGCAGGAACACGTCCAGTCCCAATAGCAGGAACACGTCCAGCCCCAATAGCAGGAACACGTCCAGCCTCAACATCAGGACCACGTCCAGACCCCAACAGCAGGACCATATCCAGCCCTACAGCAGGACCATATCCAGCCCTACCAGGAGGACCACGTCCAGCCCAAACAGCAGGACCAGCGAGTCCAGCCCCCAGCCTCAACAACAGAACCACGTTCAGCCTCAACAGCAGGACCACGTCCACCCTCAGGAGCAGGACTACGTCCAGCCTCAACAGCAGGACCACGTCCAACCTCAGAAGGACCACGTCCAGCCCCATCAGCAGGAACACGTCCACCCCCAACAGCAGGACGACGTCCAGCCCCAACAGCAGGACCACGTCCATTCTCAATAGCAGGACCATGTCCAGTCCCAACATCAGGGCCATGTCCAGACAAGACAGCAGGACCACCTCCAGCTCCAACAACAGGACCACATCCATCCTAATAGCGGGACACGTCCACCCCTCAATTGCAGGACCACGTCCTGCCTCAACAGCAGGACTACGTCCAGCCCCAACAGCAAGACCACGTCCAGCCCCAACAGCAGGACCAGGGCCAGCCCCAACAGGAGCAGGTTCAGCCTCAGGAGCAGGACCACGTCCAGCCCCAACAGCAGGACCATGCCCAGCCCCAAAAGCTCGACCACGTCCAGCCCCAACAGCAGGATCACGACTAGCACCAACAGCAGGACTACGTCCAGCCCCAACAGCAGGAGCACGTCCAGCCCCAACAGCACGACCACGTCCAGCCCCAACAGCAGGACCACGCCCAGCCCCAACAGCAGGACTACGTCCACCCCTAACAGCAGGATCACGTCCAGCCCCAACAGCAGGACCACGTCCAGCCCCAAGAGAAGGACCATGTCCAACCTCAAAAGCAGAACCACATCCAGCCCATCAGCAGGACCACGTCCAGCCCAGACAGCAGGACCACCTCCAGCTCCAACAACAGGACCACATCCAGCCCTAACAGCATGACCACGTCCAGCACCAACAGCAGGACCACGTCTAGCCCCAACAGCAGGACCACGTCCACCTTTAACATCAGGACCACGTCCAGCCCAAACAGAAGAACCACGTCCAGCATCAACAGCAAGACCACATCCAGCCTCAAAGCAGGACCAAATCCAGCCCCAACAGGACCACGTCCAGCCTCAACAGTAGGACCACATCCAGGATCAGCAGAAGGACTGTCCAGCCCCAACAGCAGGACCACGTCCAGACCCAACAGCAGGACCACGTCCAGCCCCAACAGCAGGACAACGCCCAGCCCCAAAGCTGGAGCACGTCCAAACTCAACAGCAGGACCACGTCCAGCCCAACAGCAGGAACATGTCCAACCCCAAACTCAGGACCACGCCCAGCCCGAAAAGCAGGACCAAGTCCAGCCGAGACAGCAGGACCACGTCCAGCCTCAGCATCAGGACCACGTCCAGCCCCTACAGCATGACCACACATAGCCTTAACAACAGGACCACGCCCAGCCCCAACAGCAGGACCACGTCTAGCCATAACGGCAGTACCACGTCCAGCCCCAACAGCAGGACCACGTCCACCCCTAACAGCATGGCCACGTCCAGCCCCAACAACAGGACCATGTCCAGCCACAACAGCAGGAAAACGTCCAGCCCCAACAGCTGGAGCACGTCCAGCCCTTACAGCAGGACCACGTCAAGCCCCAACAGCAGGATCACGTCCAGTCCAAAAATCAGGACCACGCCCAGCCCCAACAACAGGACCAAGTCCAGCCCCAAGAGCAGAACCACGTCCAGCCTCAACATCAGGACCGAGTCAAGCCACAACAGCAGGACCAGGTTCGGCCTCAAAAGGAGAACCACATCCAGCCACAACAGCAGGACCACGTCCACCCTCAACAGTAGGACTACACCTAGCCTCAACAGCAGGACCAAGTCCAACCCCAACAGCAGGACTACGTCTAGCCCCAACGAGAGTACCACGTCCAGCCTCAACAGCAGAACCACGTCCAGCCCCAACAGCAGGACCATGTCCAGCCTCAACAGCAAGACCACGTCCAGCGTCAGGAGCAGAACCACGTCCAGCCCAGACAACAGGACCACGTCCAACCCCAACAGCAGTAACACGTCCAGCTTCAACAGCATGACCACGTCCAGCCTCAGGAGCAGGACCACGTCCAGCCATAACAGCAAGACCAAGTCCAGCCCCAACGCAGGACCAAGTCAAGCCCCAACCTCAGGGCCATGTCCAGCCTCAAAAGCAGGACCAGGTCCAGCCTCAACAAAAGAACCTCGTCCAGCCCCAGCAGCAGCACCAGGTCCAGCCCAAACAACAAGACCATGTTCAGCTCCAACAGGAGGACAATGTCCAGCCCCAACAGCAGGAGCACGTCCAGCCCCAGCAGCAGGACCACGTCAAACCCAACAGCAAGACAACGTCCAACCCCAACAGCAGGACCACGTCCAGCACCATCTGCAGGACCAAGGCCAACCTCAACAGCAGAACCTCGTCCAGCCTCAAGATCAGGAACAAGTCAAGCCACAACAGCAGGACCACGTTCGGCCTCAACAGGAGGACCACGTCCAACCCCAAAAGCAGGACCACATCAAGCCCCAACAGCAGAACCAAGTCTAGACCTAACGGCAGTACCACGTCCAGCCTCAACAGCAAGACCACGTGCGGCCTCAGGGGCAGAACCACGTCCAGCCGCAACAGCAGGACCATGTCCTGCCTCAGCAGCAGGACTCTGTCCAGCCCCAACAGCAGGACCACGTCCAGCCTTAACAGCAGGACCACGTCCAGCATCAACAGCAGGACCACGTCATAACCTAACAGCAGGACGACGTCCAGTCCCAACAGCAGGACCACGTCCAGCCCCAGCTGCAGGAACAAGCCCAGCCTCAACAAAAGGACCACGTCCAGCCCGAACAGCAGGGCCACGTCCAGCCCCACCAGCATGACCACGTCAAGCCTCAACAGTAGGACCACGTCCAGTCCCATTAGCAGGGCCACGTCCAGCCCCGACAGCAGCACCACGCCAAGCCCCAACAGAAGGCCCATGTCCAGCCCCAACAAGGCCACGTCCAGCCGCAACAGGAAGACCAACTAGAGCCCCAACAGCAGGACCACGTCCAGCCCCAAAGTAGGACCAAGTCAAGCCCCAACAGCAGGACCACGTCAAGCCTCAACAGCAGGAACACGTCGTCCCAAAAGCAGGACCAGGTCCAGCCCCAACGGAGATATCACGCCCAGCACCAACAAAAGGACCATGGCCAGCCCCAACAAAAAGACCACGTCCAGCCCCAACAGGAGGACCACGTCCAGCCCCAACAGAAGAACCAGATCCAGCCCGTACAGCAGGACTAAGTCCAGCTTCAACAGCAGGACTACGTCCAGCCCCAACAACAAGACCACGTCCAGCCCCAAAAGCAGGACCACGTCAAGCCTCAACAGCAGGACCACGCCCAGCCCCAACAGTAGCACCACGCCCAGTCCCAACAACAGGACCCTGTCCAGCCCAAAGAGCAGGACCACGTCCATCCTCTACAGCAAGACCACGTCCAACCTCAACAACAGGACCAAGTCCAGCCCAAACAGCAGGACCACATTCAGACTCAACAGCAGGACCACGTCCAGCCCCAAATACAGGACCACGTCCAGCCCCAACAGCAGAACCATGTCCAGCCCAAACAGCAGGACAACGTCCAGCCTCAACACCAGGACCACGTCCAACCCCAACAGCAGGACCACGTCTAGCCCCAACAGCAGGACCACGTCCAGCCCCTACAGAAGGACCACGTCCAACCCCAACAGCAGGACCACGTCCAGAATCAACAGGAGGACCACGTCCAGCGCATCATCAGGACCATGTCCAGCCCCAACAGCAGGACCACGTCCACACTCAACAGCAGGACCACATCCAGCCCCAACAGCAGGACAAACTCCAGCCCCAACAGCAGAAGCACGCCCTGCCCCAACAGCAGGTTCCATGTCCAGCTCCTAATGCAGGACCATGTCCATGCCCAACAGCAGGGCCATGTCCAGCCCCACAGGCAAGAGCACGTCCAGCCTCAGGAGCATGACCACATCCAGCCCCAACAGCAGGACCATATCCAGCCCTAACAGCGGGACCACGCCCAAACTCAACAGCTGGACCACTTCCAGTCTCAACAGCAGGACCACGTTCATCCTCAACAGCAAAACCACGTCCAGCCTCAGGAGCAGGACCACGTCCAGCCAAGGCAACAGGACCACGTCCAGCCTCAACATCAGGACCACGTCCAGCCTCAGGAGCAGGACCAAGTCCAACCCCAACAGCAGGACCACGTCCAGCCGCAACAGCAGAACAACGTCATGCATCAACATCAGGACCACGTCCAGCCTCAGGAGCAGGAACACGTCCAGCCCCAGCAGCAAAACCACGTCCAAGCTCAAAGCAGGACCACATCCAGCCCCAATAGCAGGACCACGTCCAGCCCCAACAACAGAACCATGTCCAGCCTCAACAGCAGGACCACGCCTAGCCCCAACAGCAGGAACACGTCCACCTACAACAGCAGGACCACGTCCAGCCCCAACAGGAGAAACACATCCAGCCCCAACAGCAGGACCATGATCAACCCAACAGCAGGACCACGTCCAGCCCTAACAGCAGGACCACGTTCATCCTGAGCAGCTGGACCACGTCAATTTCCAATAGGAGGGCCACGTCCTGCCCCAACAGGACCACGTTCAGCCCCAAGTGCAGGAACACGTCCAGCCCCAACAGCAAGACCACGTCCAACCTCAACAGCAGGACCACGTCTAGCCCATCAGCAGGACCACGTCCAGCCCCAACAGAAGGAAATTGTCCAGTCCCAACAGCAGGACCACGTCCAGCCCCAACAGCAGGAACACGTCCAGCCTCAAGAGCAGGACAACGTCCAGCATCAACAACAGAACCACGTCCAGCCCCAACAGCAGGACCACGTCCAGCCACAACAGGACCACATCCAGCCTCAAAGCAGGACTACGTCTAGCCTCAAAAGCAGGACCAAGTCCAGCCCCAAAAGCAGGACCACGTCCATCCCCAACAGCATGATCATGTCCAGCCCCAACAGCAGGACCATGCTCAACCGAGACAGAAAGACCACGTCCACCCCCAAAAGCAGGGCCACGTCCAGCCCCAACAGTAGGACCACGTCCAACCTCAAATACAGGACCACGTCTAGCCTCAGGAATAGGACCACGTCATACCCCAACAGCAGGACCACGTCCAGCCCCAAGAGCAGGAACACGTCCAACCCCAACAGCAAGAACACGGCCAACCTCAACAGCAGGACCACGTCCAGCCCTAACAGAAGGAAAATGTCCAGCCCCAACAGCAGGATCATATCCAACATAACAGCAGGACCATGCCCAACATCAACAGCAGCAACAAGTCCAGCCTCAACAGCAGGACTACGTCCAGCATCAACAACAGAACCACGTCCAGCCCAACAGCAGGACCACGTCCAGACCCAACAGGACCACATCCAGCCTCAAAGCAGGACTACGTCTAGCCTCAAAAGCAGGACCACGTCCAGCCCCAACAGCAGGACCACGTCCATCCCCAACAGCATGATAATGTCCAGCCCCAACTGCAGGACCATGCCCAGCCGAGACAGCATGGCCATGTCCACCCCCAACAGCAGCACCACGTCCAGAGCCAAACGCAGGACCATGTCCAACCTCAAATACAGGACCACGTCCAGCCTCAGGAATACGACCACGTCATACCCCAACAGCAGGATCACGTCCATCCCCAACAGCAGGACCACGTCCAGCCCCAACAGAAGGACCACGTCCAGCCTCAACAGAAGGACTACGTCCAACCTCAAAAGCAGAACCACGTCCAGCCCCAAGAGCAGGACCATGTCCAGCCCCAACAGGACCACATCCAGCCTCAACAGCAGGAATACGTCAAGCCTCAGAAGCAGGACCACGTCCAGCCCCAACAGGACCACGTCCAGCCCCAACAGCAGTACCACGTCCAACCTCAACAGCAGAACCACATCCATCCCCAACAGCAGAACCATATCCAGCCTCAACAGCAGGAGCAAGTCCAGCCCTAAAAGCAGGACCACGTCCAGCCTCAACAACAGAACCACGTCCAACCCCAACAGCAGGACCATGTCCAGCCTCAACAGCAGGACCACGTCCAACAGCAGGACCACGTCCACCCTGAAATGCTGGACCACGTCAATTTCCAAAAGGAGGACCACGTCCAGCCCCAACAGCAGGACCACGTTCTGCCCAAAGAGCAGGAACACGTCCAGCCCTAACAGCAGGACCACGTCCTCCCCAAAGAGCAGGAACACGTCCAGCCCCAACAGCAGGACCACGTCCTGCCCAAAGAGCAGGAACACGTCCAGCCCCAACAGCAAGACCAGGTCCAACCTCAACAGCAGGACCACGTCCAGCCCATGAGCAGGACCACGTCCAGCCCAACAGAAGGAAAATGTCCAGCCCCAACAGCAGGATCATGTCCAGCCCCAATAGCAGGAACACGTCCAGCCCCAACAGCAGGAACAAGTCCAGCCTGAACAGCAGGACTACGTCCAGCATCAACAACAGGACCATGTCCAGCCCAAACAGCAGAACCACGTCTTGCCCCAACAGGACCACATCCAGCCTCAACAGCAGGACTACGTCCAGCCTCAAAAGCAGGACCACGTCCAGCCCCAACAGCATGACCACGTCCATCCCCAACAGCATGATCATGTCCAGCCACAACAGCAGGACCATGCCTAGCCAAGACAGCATGACCATGTCCACCCCCAACAGCAGGACCACGTCTAACCTCAAATACAGGACCGCGTCCAGCCTCAGGAATACGACCACGTCATACTCCAACAGCATGACCATGTCCAGCCCCAACAGCAGGACCACGTCCAGCCTCAACAGAAGGACTACGTCCAGCCTCAACAGCAGGACTACGTCCAACCTCAAAAGCAGAACCACGTCCAGCCCCAACAGGACCACATCCAGCCTCAACATCAGGACTACGTCAAGCCTCAAAAGCAGGACCACGTCCAGCCCCAATAGCAGGACCACGTCCATCTCCAATAGCATGACCACGTCCAGCCCCAACAGCAGGACCATGCCCAGCCGACACAGCATGACCATGTCCACCCCCAAAAGCAGGACCACGTCCAGCCCCAACAGCAGGACCACGTCCAGCCTCAACAGCAGGACCAAGTCCAGCCCCAAAAGCAATACCACGTCCATCCTCAAGAAAAGGACCACGGCCAGCCCCAACAGACGGACCACATCCAGCCCCAAAAGCTTTACCACGTCCAGCCTCACAGCAGGACCACGTCCAGCCCCAACAACAAGACCATGTCCAGCCCCAGAAGCAGGACCATGTCCAGCCCCGACAACAGGACCACGTCCAGCCCCAACAGCAGTACCACGTCCAACCTCAACAGCAGAACCACGTCCAGCCCCAACAGCAGGACCACATCCAGCCTCAACAGCAGGACCACGTCCAGCCCCAACAGCAGGACCACGTCCATCTCCAATAGCATGACCACGTCCAGCCCCAAAAGTAGGACCATGCCCAGCCGACACAGCATGACCATGTCCACCCCCAAAAGCAGGACCACGTCCAGCCCCAACAGCAGGACCACGTCCAGCCTCAACAGCAGGACCAAGTCCAGCCCCAAAAGCAGTACCACGTCCATCCTCAAGAAAAGGACCACGGCCAGCCCCAACAGACGGACCACATCCAGCCCCAAAAGCTTTACCACGTCCAGCCTCACAGCAGGACCACGTCCAGCCCCAACAACAAGACCATGTCCAGCCCCAGAAGCAGGACCATGTCCAGCCCCGACAACAGGACCACGTCCAGCCCCAACAGCAGTACCACGTCCAACCTCAACAGCAGAACCACGTCCAGCCCCAACAGCAGGACCACATCCAGCCTCAATAGCAGGAACAAATCAAGCCCCAAAAGCAGGACCACGTCCAGCCTCAACAACAGAACCACGTCCAACCCAACAGCAGAACCACGTCCAGCCTCAACAGCAGGACCACGTCCAACCCCAACAGCAGGACTACGTCCACCCTGAAATGCTGGACCACGTCAATTTCCAAAAGGAGGACCACGTCCAGCCCCAACAGCAGGACCACGCCCAGTCCAAAGATCAGGAACACGTCCAGCCCCAACAGCAAGACCACATCCAACCTCAATAGCAGGACCACGTCCAGCCCCAACAGAAGGAAAATGTCCTACCCCAACAGCAGGATCATGTCCAGTCATAACAGCAGGACCACGTCCAGCCCCAACAGCAGGACCACGTCCAGCCACAACAGCAGGACTACGGCTAGCATCAACAGAACCACGTCCAGCCCCTACAGCAGGACCACGTCCAGTCCTAACAGGACCACATCCAGCCTCAACAGCCGGACTAAGTCCAGCCTCAAAAGCAGGACCACGTCCAGCCCCAACTGCAGGACCATGCCCAGCCGAGACAGCATGACCATGTGCATCCCCAACAGCAGCACCACGTCCAGCCCCAACAGTAGGACCACGTCCAGCCTCAGGAATACGACCATGTCATACCCCAACAGCAGGATCACGTCCAGCCCCAACAGCAGGACCACGTCCAGCCCCAACAGAAGGACCACGTCCAGCCTCAACAGCAGGACTACGTCCAACCTCAAAAGCAGAACCACGTCCAGCCCCAAGAGCAGGATCACGTCCAGCCCCAACAGGACCACATCCAGCCTCAATAGCAGGACTACGTCAAGCCTCAAAAGCAGGACCACGTCCAGCCCCAACAGCAGGACCACGTCCATCTCCAACAGCATGACCACGTCCAGCCCCAAAAGTAGGACCATGCCCAGCCGACACAGCATGACCATGTCCACCCCCAAAAGCAGGACCACGTCCAGCCACAACAGCAGGACCACGTCCAGCCTCAACAGCAGGACCAAGTCCAGCCCCAAAAGCAGTACCACGTCCATCCTCAACAAAAGGACCAACTCCAGTCCCAACAGACGGACCACATCCAGCCCCAAAAGCTTTACACGTCCAGCCTCACGGCAGACCACGTCCAGCCCCCAGACCACGTCCAGCCCCTACAGCAGGACCACGTCCAGTCCTAACAGGACCACATCCAGCCTAACAGCCGGACTAAGTCCAGCCTCAAAAGCAGGACCACGTCCAGCCCCAACTGCAGGACCATGCCCAGCCGAGACAGCATGACCATGTGCATCCCCAACAGCAGCACCACGTCCAGCCCCAACAGTAGGACCACGTCCAACCTCAAATACAGGACCACGTCCAGCCTCAGGAATACGACCATGTCATACCCCAACAGCAGGATCACGTCCAGCCCCAACAGCAGGACCACGTCCAGCCCCAACAGAAGGACCACGTCCAGCCTCAACAGCAGGACTACGTCCAACCTCAAAAGCAGAACCACGTCCAGCCCCAAGAGCAGGATCACGTCCAGCCCCAACAGGACCACATCCAGCCTCAATAGCAGGACTACGTCAAGCCTCAAAAGCAAGACCACGTCAGCCCCAACAGCAGGACCACGTCCATCTCCAACAGCATGACCACGTCCAGCCCCAAAAGAGGACCATGCCCAGCCGACACAGCATGACCATGTCCACCCCCAATACCAGGACCATGCCCAGCCCCAACAGCAGGACCTCCTCCAGCCCCAACAGCAGGACCACGGCCAGGCCCAACAGCAGGACATCGTCCAGACCCAACAGCAAGACCACGTTCAGCCCTAACAGCAGGACCACATCCAGCCCCAACAGCAGGACCACGCCCAGCCCAAACAGCAGGACCACGTAAAGCCTCAACAGTAGGACCACGTCCAGCTCCAACTGCAGGGCCACGTTCAGCCCCAACAGCAGGACGACATGCAGCCCCAACAGCAGGACCACGCCCAGCCCAAACAGCAGGACCACGTAAAGCCTCAACAGTAGGACCACGTCCAGCTCCAACTGAAGGATCATGATCAGCCCCTGAAACAGAACCACGCCCAGCCATAACAGCAGGACCATGTCCAGCCCTAACAGCAGAACCACGGCCAGCTCCAACATTAGGACCACGTCCAGCCTTAACAGAAGGCCCAAGTCCAGCCCCAAAAGTAAGACAACGTCCAGCATCAACAACAAGACCACGCCCAGCCCGAACAGTAGGACCAGGTCCAGCCCCAACAGAAGCACCACGTCTAGCTACAAAAGCAGGACCACGTCCAGCCCAAAAGCAGGACCACGTCGAGAGTGAAAAGCAGTACCACGTCCAACCTATACAGAAGAACTACGTCCAGCCCCAACAGCAGGACCACTTCCAACCCCAACAGCATGAACACGCCCAACCTCAAAAGCAGGACCACATCCAGCATCAACAGCAGGACAACGTCCAGCCCCAACAGGAGGACCACGTCCAGCCTCAACAGCAAGACCACGTCCAGCCACAACAGCAGGACCACGTCCAACTTCAACAACAGGTCCACGTCCAGCCCCAACAGCAGGACCACGTCAAGCCCCAACAGCAGGACCACGTCTAACCCCAACGACAGGACCACGTCCAGCCTCAACAGCAAAACCACGTGCAGCCCCAACAGCAGAACAAAGTCCATCCCCAAAATCAGGACCACGTCCAGCCTCAACAGCAGTACCACGTCCAACCCCAAAAGCAGGAACACGTCCAATGTTAGAGGCAAGACTACGTCCACCCCAACAGCAGGATCATGTCCAGCCCCAACAGAGGGATCAAGTCCAGCCCCAACAGCAGGACCACGTCCAGCCTCAATAGCAAGACTACCTCCAGCCTCAGAAAGAGGACCACGTCCGGCCCCAGAAGCAGGACCATATACACCACCAACAGCAGGACCACGTCCAGCCCCAACAGCAGGACCACGTCCAACTTCAACAACAGGTCCACGTCCAGCCCCAACAGCAGGACCACGTCCAACTTCAACAACAGGTCCACGTCCAGCCCCAACAACAGGACCACGTCAAGCCCCAACAGCAGGACCACGTCTAACCCCAACGACAGGACCACGTCCAGCCTCAACAGCAAAACCGCGTGCAGCCCCAACAGCAGAACAAAGTCCATCCCCAAAATCAGGACCACGTCCAGCCTCAACAGCAGTACCACGTCCAATCCCAAAAGCAGGAACACGTCCAATGTTAGAAGCAAGACCACGTCCACCCAACAGCAGGATCACGTCCAGCCCCAACAGAGGGATCAAGTCCAGCCCCAACAGCAGGACCACGTCCAGCCTCAATAGCAAGACTACCTCCAGCCTCAGAAAAAGGACCACGTCCGGCCACGGAAGCAGGACCATATACACCACCAACACCAGGACCACGTCCAGCCCCAACAGCAGGACCATGTCCAACTTCAACAACAGGTCCACGTCAAGCCCCAACGGCAGGACCACGTCCAGTCCCAACAGCAGGAACACGCCAAGCCCCAACAGAAGAACCACATCGAGCCCCAACAGAAGGACCACGTCCAGCTCCAATAGCAGAATCATGTCCAGATCCAACGACAGGACCCCGTTCAGCCTCAACAGCAGGATCACGTCCAGCCTCAGGTTCAGGACCACGTCCAGCCCCAACAGCAGGACAACATCCAGCCACAACAGCAAACCCTGTCCAGCCCCAACAGCAGGACCACGTCCAGCTTCAACAACAGGACCACGTCTAGCCTCAACAGCAGGAACACGTCCAATCCCAACAGTAGGACCACGTCCAGCCCCAACAGCAGGACCACGTCCAGCCTTAACAGCAGGATCAAGTCCAGCCCCAACAGCAGGAACACGTCCAGCCCCAACAGCAGGACCATGTCCAGCCCACACAGCAGGACCACGTTCAGCCTCAACAACAGGAACACGTCCAGCTCCAAAAGGAGGATCACGTCCAGCCCCAACAGCAAGACCACATCCAGCGCAAACAGCAGGACCACGTCCAACCACAACAGTTCTACGTCAAGCCTCAAAAAGGAGGACCACATCCAGCCCCAACAGCACGACCATGTCAAGCCCCAACAGCATGACAACGTCCAGCCCCAACAGCAGGACCACGCCCAGCCCAGACAGCATAAAATATCCAGCCACAACAGCAGGACCACGTCCAGCCCAAACAGCAAGACCACGTCCAGCCTCAACAGCAGGACCAAGTCCAGCCCCAACAGCAGGACAACATCCAGCCTCAACAACAGGACAACGTCCAGCCACAACAGCAGAACCACGTGCAGCCCCAACAGCAGGACCACGTCCAGCCTCAAAGCAGGACCACGTCCAGCCTCAAAGCAGGACCACGTCCAGCCTCAACAGCAGGACCAAGTCCAGCCCCAAAAGCAGGACCACATCCAGCCTCAACAACAGGACCACGCCCAGCCCCAACAGCAGGACCACGTCCAGCCCCAACAAAAGAACCACGTTCAGCCCCAACAGCAGTACCACATCCAACCTCAACAGCAGAATCACATCCAGTCCCAATAGCAGGACCCCGTCCAGATTCAACAGCTGGACCAAGGCCAGCACCAAAAGCAGGACCACGTCCAGCCTTAACAACAGAACCCCGTCCAGCCCCAACAGCAGGACCGCGTCTAGCCTCAACAGCAGGACCACGTCCAACCCCAACAACAGTACCACATCCAACCTTAAAAGCAGAAACACATCCAGCCTAAAGCGCAGGGCCATTTCTAGCCCCAACAGAAAGATCACATCCAGCCTCAACAGCAGGACCACGTCCAGCCCCAACACCAGGACCACGTCCAACCTCAACAGCAGGACCACGTCGTCCCAAAAGCACGACCACGTCCAGCCCAAACAGCAGGACCATGCCCAGCCCCAACAGCACTAACACGGACAGCCATAACAGCAGGACCAAGTCCAGCCCCAACAGCAGCAGTACGATCAGCCTCAGGAACAGGACCACGTCCAGCCCCAACAGTAGCACCATGTTCAGCCCCAACAGCAGGACCATGTCCAGCCCCAACCGCAGGACCTCCTCCAGCCCCAACAACAGGACCACGTCCAGGCCCAACAGCAGGACATCGTCCAGCCCCAACAGCAGGACCACGGCCTGCCCCAACAGTGTGACCACGTCCAGCCTCAACAGAAGAACCAAGTCCAGCCCCAAAAGTAGGACGACGTCCAGCCTCAAAAGCAGGACCACATCCAGCCCGAACAGCAGGACCAGGTCCAGCCCGAACAGCATCACCACGTCCAGCCCCAAAAGCAGGACCACGTCCAGCCCAAAAGTAGGACCACGTCGAGCCAGAAAAGCAGTAACACGTCCAACCTCAACAGAACTACGTCTAGCCCCAACGGCAGGACCACTTCCAACTCCAACAGCAGGAACACACCCAACCTCAACAGCAGTACCACATCCAGCATCAATAGCAGGACCACGTCCAGCCCCAATAGGAGGACCATGTCCAGCCTCAACAGCAGGACCACGTCCAGCCACAACAAGAAGACCACGTCCAGCCTCAAAAGCAGGAACACGTCCAGCCCCAACAGCAAAACCACGTCCAGCCAAAACAGCAGGACCACGTCCACCCCCAACGACAGGACCACGTCCAGCCTCAACAGCAAAACCATGTCCAGCCCCAACAGCAGGGCAAAGTCCAACCCCAAAATCAGGACCACGTCCAGCCTCAACAGCAGTAGCAAGTCCAACTCGAACAGCAGGAACACGTCAAGTGTTAGAAGCAGGATCACATCCAGCCCCAACAGAGGGACCAAGTCCAGCCCCAACAGCAGGACCACGTCCAGCATCAATAGCAAGACTACCTCCAGCCTCAGAAAGAGGACCACGTAAAGCCCCAAAAGCAAGACCACATCCAGCACCAACGGCAGGACCACGTCCAGCCCCAACAGCAGGACCACGTCCAACCTCAACAACAGGACCACGTTCAAGCCCAACAGCAGGACCACTTCCAGTCCCAAAAGCAGGAACACGTCGAGCCCCAACAGAAGAACCACGTCCAGCCCAAACAGGACTACAACCAGCTCCAATGCCAGGACCACGTCCAGTCCCAACGACAGGACCACGTCCAGCCTCAACAGCAAGACCACGCCCAGCCTCAGGATCAGGACCACGTCCAGCCCCAACAGCAGGACCACGTCCATCAACAGCAGGAACCTGTCCAGCCCCAACAGCAGGACCACGTCCAGTTTCAACAACAGGACCACGTCCACCCTCAACGGCAGGAACACGTCCAACCCCAACAGCAGGACCACGTTCAGTCCCAACAGCAG
This sequence comes from Panulirus ornatus, assembly GCF_036320965.1. Taxonomy (NCBI): domain Eukaryota; kingdom Metazoa; phylum Arthropoda; class Malacostraca; order Decapoda; family Palinuridae; genus Panulirus; species Panulirus ornatus. The sequence goes on from NC_092232.1 coordinate 41,909,701, forward strand.
GACCACGTCCAGCTCCAACAGCAGGACCAAGTCCAGCCTCAACAGCAGGACCAAATCCAGCCCCAACAGCAGGACCACGTTCAGCCCCAACAGCAGGACCATGTCCAGCCCCAACAACAGGACCACGTAGAGCTTCAACATCTGGACCATGTGCAGACCGACAGCAGGACTAAGTCCAGCCGCAACAGCAGAACCACGTCCAGCCTCAACAGCAGGATCAAGTTCCGCCACAACAGCAGGCCAAAGTCCTGCCCCAACGGCAGTACTGTGTCCAACCTCAACAGCAGAACCACATCCAGCCACAACAGCAGGACCAAGTCCAACCCCAAGAGCAGGATCACATCCAGCCCAAGCAGCAGGACCACGTCCAGCCTCAACAGCAGTACCACGTCCAGCCCCAACAGCAGGCCAACGTCCAGCCCCAACGGCAGTACCACGGCCAGCCCCAACAGTAGGACCACGTCCAGCCTCAACAGAAGGACCAAGTCCAGCTCCAAAAGTAGGACGACGTCCAGCCTCAACAACAGGACCACATCCAGCCCTTACAGCAGGACCAGGTCCAGCCCCAAAAGCAGGACCACGTCCAGCCCAAAAGCAGGACCACGTTGAACTAGAAAAGTAGTAACACGTCCAACCTCAACAGAACTACGTCTAGCCCCAACGGCAGGACCACGTCGAGCCAGAAAAGTAGCAACACGTCCAACCTCAACAGAAGAACTACGTCTAGCCCAAACGGCAGGATCACTTCCAACCCCAACAGCAGGAACACGCCCAACCTCAACAGCAGTACCACATCCAGCATCAACAGCAGGATCACGTCCAGCCCCAACAGGAGGACCATGTCCAGCCTCAACAGCAGGACAACGTCTAGCCACAACAGCAGGACCACGTCCAGTCTCAAAAGCAGGAACACGTCCAGCCCCAACAGCAGAACCACGTCCAGCCAAAACAGCAGGACCACGTCCCCCACAACGACATGACCACGTCCAGCCTCAACAGCAGAACCATGTCCAGCCCCAACAGCAGGGCAAAGTCCAACCCCAAAATCAGGACCACGTCCAGCCTCAACAGCAGTAGCAAGTCCAACTCGAACAGCAGGAACACGTCCAGTGTTAGAAGCAGGTCCACATCCAGCCCCAACAGTAGGATCACATCCAGCCCCAACAGAGGGACCAAGTCCAGCCCCAACAGCAGGACCACGTCCAGCCTCAACAGCAAGACTACCTCCAGCCTCAGAAAGAGGACCACGTAAAGCCCCAACAGCAGGACCACTTCCAACCTCAACAACAGGACCACGTACAGCCCCAACAGAGGGACCAAGTCCAGCCCCAACAGCAGGACCACGTCCAGCCTCAACAGCAAGACTACCTCCAGCCTCAGAAAGAGGACCACGTCCAGCCCCAACAGCAGGACCACTTCCAACCTCAACAACAGGACCACGTACAAGCCCAACAGCAGGACCACTTCCAGTCCCAAAAGCAGGAACACGTCGAGCCCCAACAGAAGAACCACGTCCAGCCCAAACAGAAGGACTACAACTAGCTCCAATACCAGGACCACGTCCAGTCCCAACGACAGGACCACGTCCAGCCTCAACAGCAGGACCACGCCCAGCCTCAGGATCAGAACCACGTCCAGCCCCAACAGCAGGACCACGTCCAGCATCAACAGCAAGACCCTGTCTAGCCCCAACAGGACCACGTCCAGCTTCAACAACAGGACCACGTCCACCCTCAACGGCAGGAACACGTCCAACCCCAATAGCAGGACCACGTCCAGTCCCAACAGCAGGACCACGTCCAGCTCCAACAACAGGACCAAGTCCAGCCTCAACAGCAGGACCAAGTCCAGCCCCAACAGCAGGACCACGTCCAGCCCCAACAGCAGGACCATGTCCAGCCCCAACAGCAGGACCAAGCCCAGTCCCAACAGCAGAACCACGTAGAGCTTCAATATCTGGACCATGTCCAGACCGACAGCAGGAGTAACTTCAGCCCAAACAGCAAAACCACGTCCAGCCTCAACAGCAGGATCAAGTCCCGCCACAACAGCAGGCCAAAGTCCAGCCCCAACGGCAGTACCGTGTCCAACCTCAACAGCAGAACCACATCCAGCCACAACAGCAGGACCAAGTCCAACCCCCGAGAGCAGGACCACATCCAGCCCAAGCAGCAGGACCACGTCCAGCCTCAACAGCAGTACCACGTCCAGCCCCAACAGCAGGCCAACGTCCAGCCCCAATGGCAATACCACGTCCAGCCGCAACAGCAGGACCACGTCCAGCCTCAACAGCAGGACCACGTCCAGCCCTAACAGCAGGACCACGTCAAGACCCAACAGCAGGAACAGGTCTAGCCTCAACAACAGGAACAAGTCCAACCCCAAAAGCAAGTTCACGACCAGCCCCAAAAGCAGGACCATGTCCACCCTCAACAGTAGGACCACGTCCAGACTCAACAGTAGGACCACGTCCAGCCCCAATAGCAGCACCACATCCAGCCCCAACAGCAGGACCATATCCAACCCCAACAGCAAAACCAAGAAACGCCCCAACAGCAGGAGCACGTCCAGACTCAACTGCAGGACCAAGTCCAGCCCCAACACGAAGACCACTTCCACCTTCAACAGCAGGACCACGTCCAGCCCCAACGGCAGTACCACATCCCGCCTCAACAGCAGGATAAAGTTAAGCCCCAACAGCAGGATCAAGTCCAGCCCCAACAGCAGGACCACGTCCAGCCCCAACAGCAGGACCAAGTCCAGCCTCAAGAGCAGGACTACGTCCAGCCTCAAAAGGACGACCACGTCCAGCCCCAACAGCAGGACCATGTCCATCCCCAAAAGCATGACAACGTCCAGCTCCAACAGCAGGATCACGCCCAACCCAGACAGCATGACTATGTCCAGCTATAACAGCAGGACCACGTCCAGCCCCAACAGCAGGACCACGTCCAGCCTCAAAGCAGGACCACGTCCAGCCCCAACAGCACGACCACGTCCAGCCCCAACAGCAGGACCACGTCCAAACCCAACGGAAGGACCACGTCCAGCACCAACACCAGTATCACGTCCAACCTCAACAGCAGAATCACATCCAGCCCCAACAGCAGGACCATGTCCAGCCCACAGCAGCAGGACCACGTTCAGCCTCAACAACAGGAACACGTCCAGCGTCAGGAGCAGGACCACGTCCAGCTCCAAAAGCAGGATCACGTCCAGCCCCAACAGCAGGACCACGTGCAGCCCGAACAGCAGGACCACATCCAACCACAACAACAGTACTACGTCGAGCCTCAAAAAGGAGGACCACGTCCAGCCCCAACAGCATGACAACGTCCAGCCCCAACAGCAGGACCACATCCAGCCTCAGCAACTCGACCACCTCTAGCCACAACAGCAGAACCACGTCCAGCCCCAACAGCTGGACCACGTCCAGCCTCAACAGCAGGACCACGTCCAGCCCTAACAGCAGGACCACGTACAGCCCAAACAGCAGGACCATGTACAGCCCAGCAGCAGGAGTACGATCAGCCTTAGGAACGGGATCACGCCCAGCCCCGACAGCTCTAACAGCAGGACCTCGTCTAGCCCCAACAGCAGGACCACATCCAGGCCCAACAGCAGGACCACGTCCAGCCCCAACAGCAGGACCTCGTCTAGCCCCAACAGCAGGACCACATCCAGGCCCAACAGCAGGACCACGTCCAGCCCAACAGCAGGACCACCTCCAACCACAACAGCAGGACCACGCCTAGCCCCAACAGCAGGACTACGTAAAGCCTCAACAGCAGGACCACGTCCAGCCCCAAAAGTAGGAGAATGATCAGCCTCAGAAACAGAACCACGTCCAGCCTTAACAAAAGGACCAAGTTCAGCCCCAAAACTAGGAAGACGTCCAGCTGTAACAACAGGACCACATCCAGCCCCAACAGCATGACCACGTCCAGCTCCAACAGCAGGACCACGTCCTGCCCAAAAGCAGGACCACGTCCAGCTCCAACAGCAGGACCACGTCCTACCCAAAAGCAGGACCACGTCCAGCCCGAGGAGCAGTACCATATCCAACCTCAACACAAGAACTACGTCCAGCCCCAACAGCAGGACCACTTCCAACCCCAACAGCACGAACACACCCAATCTCAACAGTGGGACCACATCCAACATCAAAAGCAAGACCACGTCCAGCCCCAACAGGAGGACCACGTTCAGCCTCAACAGCAGGATCACGTCAAGACACAACAGCAGGACCACGTCCAGCCTCAAAAGCAGGACCACGTCTAGCCCCAACAGCAGGACCACGTCCAGCAACAACAGCAGGATCAAGTCCAGCCTCAACAACAGGACCACGTACAGCCTCAGGAGCAGGACAATGTCCAGCCCCAACAGAAGGATCACGTCCAGCCCCGTCAGCAGGACCAAGTCGAGCCCCAACAGCAGGATTACGTCCAGCCTCAACAGCAGCACTACGTCCAGCCTCAAAGAAGGACCACGTCCTCCCCAACAGCAGCACCACGTCAAGCCCCAACAGCAGGACCACGCCCAGCCCAGACAGCATGACCATGTCCAGCCACAACAGCAGGACGACGTCCAGCCCCAACAGCAGGACCACGTCCAGCCTCAACAGCAGGACCAAGTCCAACCCCAAAAGCAGGACCACGGCCAGCCTCAACAACACGACAACGTCCAGCCACAACAGCAGAACCAGGTCCAGCCCTAACAGTAGGACCACGACCAACCTCACAGAAGGACCACGTCCAGCCTCCAACAGCAGGATAACCGTCCAGCCTCAACGGCAGGACCACGTCCAGCCTCAACGGTAAGACCACGTCCAACCCCAACAGCAGTACCACGTCCAGCCTCAACAACAGGACCAGGTCCAGCCCCAAAAGCAGGACCACGTCCAGCTTCAATAACAGGATCCCGTCCAGCCCCAACATCAGGATCACGTCCAGTCCCAACAGCAGGACCACGTCCGTCCCCAACAGCAAGACCACGTCAGCCTCAACAGCAGTGTTTTACGCACTTTATTTACCTCCTCTCAAAACATCTTTTCATTCTCCCTAAAATTTAATGATACTCTCTCACCCCAACTCTCATTTGCCATCTTTTTCACCTCTTGCACCTCTCTTTTGACCTCCGTCCTCTTTCTTTTATACATCTCTCACTAATTTGCATTATTTCCCTGCAAAAATTGTCCAAATGCCTCTCTCTTCTCTTTCACTAATAATCTTACTTCTTCATCCCTCCACTCACTACCCTTTCTAATCTGCCCACCTCCCACGCTTCTCATGCCACGAGCGTCACATTGGGGAAGAACAGTGTGGTTTCAGAAGTGGTAAAAGGTGTGTGGATCAGGTGTTTGCTTTGAATGTATGTGAGAAATACTTAGAAAAGCAAATGGATTTGTATGTACCATTTATGGATCTGGAGAAGGCATATGATAGAGTTGACAAAGATGTTCTGTGGAAGGTATTAAGAATATATGGTGTGGGAGGCAAGTTGTTTGAAGCAGTGAAAAGTTTTTATCGAGGATGTAAGGCATGTGTACGAGTAGGAAGAGAGGAAAGTGATTGGTTCTCAGTGAATGTCGGTTTGCGGCAGGGGTGCGTGTTGTCTCCATGGTTGTTTAATTTGTTTATGGATAGGGTTGTTAGGGAGGTGAATGCAAGAGTTTTGGAAAGAGGGGCAACTATGCAGTCTGTTGTGGATGAGAGAGCTTGGGAAGTGAGTCAGCTGTTGTTCGCTGATGATACAGCGCGGGTGAGAAACTGCAGAAACTGGTGACTGAGTTTGTTAAAGTGTGTGAAAGAAGAAAGCTGAGAGTAAATGTGAATAAGAGCAAAGTTTTTAGGTGCAGTAGGGTTGAGGGAGAAGTCAATTGGGAAGTAAGTTTGAATGGAGAAAAACTGGAGGAAGTGAAGTGTTTTAGATATCTGGGAGTGGATTTGGCAGTGGATGGAACCATGGAAGCGGAATTGAGTCATAGGGTGGGGGAGGGGGGGCGAAAGTTCTGGGAACGTTTAAAATGTGAAAAAGGCGAGAACGTTATCTCGGAAAGCAAAAATGGGTATGTTTGAAGGAATAGTGGTTCCAACAATGTTGTATGGTTGCGAGACGTGCGGAGGAGGGTGGATGTGCTGGTGCTGAAAATGAGATGTTTGAGGACAATATGTGGTGTGAGGTGGTTTGATCGAGTAAGTAATGTAAGGGTAAGAGATGTGTAGTAATAAAAAGAGTGTGGTTGAGAGAGCAGGAGAGGGTGTTTTGAAATGGTCTGGTCATGTACATGGAGAGAATGAGTGAGGGAAGATTGACCAAGAGGATATATGTGTCAGAGGTGGAGGGAACGAGGAGAAATGGGAGACCAAATTGGAGGTGGAAACGTGGAGTGAAAAAGATTTTGAGTGGTCGGGGCTTGAACATGCAGGAGGGTGAAAGGCGTTCAAGGAATAGAGTGAATTGGAACGATGTGGTATACCGGGGTCGGTCGACGTGCTGTCAATGGATTGAACCAGGGCATGTGTAGCGTCTGGGGTAAACCATGGAAAGTTCTGTGGTGCCTGGATGTGGAAGGGGAGCTGTGGTTTCGATGCATTATACATGAGAGCTAGAGACTGAGTGTGAACGAATATGGCCTATGTTGTCTTTTCCTAGTGCTACCTCGCGCACATGCGTAGGGAAGGGGTTGTCTTTTCATGTGTGGCGGGGTGGCGACGAGGATGAATAAGGGCAGACAGTATGAATTATGTACTTGTGTATATATGTATATGTCTGTGTGTGTGTGTGTGTGTGTGTGTGTGTGTGTGTGTGTGTGTATATATATATATATATATATATATATATATATATATATATATATATATATTTTTTCTTTCATACTATTCGCCATTTCCCGCATTAGCGAGGTAGCGTTGAGAACAGAGGATTGGGCCATTGAGGGAATATCCTCACCTGGGCCCCTTCTCTGTTCCCTCTTTTGGAAAATTAAAAAAAAAAGAAAAAAAAAGAAAAAAAAGTGAGAGGGGAGGATTTCCAGCCCCCCGCTCCCTCCCCTTTTAGTCGCCTTCTACGACATGCAGGGAATACGTGGGAAGTATTCTTTCTCCCCTATCCCCAGGGATACACATATATATATGTATATATATATATATATATATATATATATATATATATATATATATATATATATATATATATCTTTTTTTTTTTTTTTTTTTGCTTTGTTGCTGTCTCCCGCGTTTGCAAGGTAGCGCAAGGATACAGACGAAAGAAATGGCTCAACCCACCCTCATACACATGTATATACATACACGTCCACACACGCAAATATACATACCTACACAGCTTTCCATGCTTTACCCCAGACATTTCACATGCCCTGATTCAATCCACTGACAACACGTCAACCCCGGTATACCACATCGATCCAATTCACTCTAATCCTTGCCCTCCTTTCACCCTCCTGCATGTTCAGGCCCCGATCACACAAAATCTTTTTCACTCCATCTTTCCACCTCCAATTTGGTCTCCTACTTCTCGTTCCCTCTACCTTCGACACATATATCCTCTTAGTCAATCTTTCCTCACTCATTCTCTCCATGCGCCTAAACCATTTCAAAACAACCTCTTCTGCTCTCTCAACCACGCTCTTTTTATTTCCACACATCTCTCTTACCCTTACGTTACTTACTCGATCAAACCACCTCACACCACATATTGTCCTCAAACATCTCATTTCCAGCACATCCACCCTCCTGCGCACAACTCTATCCATAGCCCACGCCTCGCAACCATACAATATTGTTGGAACCACTATTCCTTCAAACATACCCATTTTTGCTTTCTGAGATAATGTTCTCGACTTCCAAACATTCTTCAAGGCTCCCAGGATTTTCGCCCCCTCCCCCACCCTATGATCCACTTCCGCTTCCATGGTTCCATCCGCTGCCAGATCCACTCCCAGATATCAAAAACACTTTACTTCCTCCAGTTTTTCTCCATTCAAACTTACCTCCCAATTGCCTTGACCCTCAACCCTACTGTACCTAATAACCTTGCTCTTATTCACATTTACTCTTAACTTTCTTCTTTCACACACTTTACCAAACTCAGTCACCAACTTCTGCAGTTTCTCACATGAATCAGCCACCAGCGCTGTATCATCAGCGAACAACAACTGACTCACTTCCCAAGCTCTCTCATCCACAACAGACTGCATACTTGCCCTTTTTCCAAAACGCTTGCATTCACCTCCCTAACAACCCCATCCATAAACAAATTAAACAACCGTGGAGACATCACACACCCCTGCCGCAAACCTACATTCACGGAGAACCAATCACTTTCCTCTCTTCCTACACGTACACATGCCTTACATCCTCGATAAAAACTTTTCACTGCTTCTAACAACTTGCCTCCCACACCATATATTCTTAATACCTTCCACAGAGCATCTCTATCAACTCTATCATATGCCTTCTCCAGATCCATAAATGCTACGTACAAATCCATTTGCTTTTCTAAGTATTTCTCACATACATTCTTCAAAGCAAACACCTGATCCACACATCCTCTACCACTTCTGAAACCACACTGCTCTTCCCCAATCTGATGCTCTGTACATGCCTTCACCCTCTCAATCAATACCCTCCCATATAATTTACCAGGAATACTCAACAAACTTATACCTCTGTAATTTGAGCACTCACTCTTATCCCCTTTGCCTTTGTACAATGGCACTATGCACGCATTCCGCCAATCCTCAGGCACCTCACCATGAGTCATACATACATTAAATAACCCTACCAACAAGTCAACAATACAGTCACCCCCTTTTTTAATAAATTCCACTGCAATACCATCCAAACCTGCTGCCTTGCCGGCTTTCATCTTCCGCAAAGCTTTTACCACCTCTTCTATGTTTACCAAATCATTTTCCCTAACCCTCTCACTTTGCACACCACCTCGACCAAAACACCCTATATCTGCCACTCTATCATCAAACACATTCAACAAACCTTCAAAATACTCACTCCATCTCCTTCTCACACCACCACTACTTGTTATCACCTCCCCATTTGCGCCCTTCACTGAAGTTCCCATTTGCTCCCTTGTCTTACGCACTTTATTTACCTCCTTCCAGAACATCTTTTTATTCTCCCTAAAATTTAATGATACTCTCTCACCCCTAACTCTCATTTGCCCTCTTTTTCACCTCTTGCACCTTTCTCTTGACCTCCTGTCTCTTTCTTTTATACATCTCCCACTCAATTGCATTTTATCCCTGCAAAAATCGTCCAAATGCCTCTCTCTTCTCTTTCACTAATACTCTTACTTCTTCATCCCACCACTCACTACCCTTTCTAATCAACCCACCTCCCACTCTTCACATGCCACAAGCATCTTTTGCGCAATCCATCACTGATTCCCTAAATACATCCCATTCCTCCCCCACTCCCCTTACTTCCATTGTCCTCACCTTTTTCCATTCTGTACTCAGTCTCTCCTGGTACTTCCTCACACAAATCTCCTTCCCAAGCTCACTTACTCTCACCACCCTCTTCACCTCAACATTCACTCTTCTTTTCTGAAAACCCATACAAATCTTCACCTTAGCCTCCACAAGATAATGATCAGACATCCCTCCAGTTGCACCTCTCAGCACATTAACATCCAAAAGTCTCTCTTTCGCGCGCTTGTCAATTAACACGTAATCCAATAACGCTTTCTGGCCATCTCTCCTACTTACATACGTATACTTATGTATATCTCGCTTTTTAAACCAGGTATTCCTAATCACCAGTCCTTTTTCAGCACATAAATCTACAAGCTCTTCACCATTTCCATTTACAACACTGAACACCCCATGTATACCAATTATTCCCTCAACTGCCACATTACTCACCTTTGCATTCAAATCACCCATCACTATAACCCGGTCTCGTGCATCAAAACTACTAACACACTCATTCAGCTGCTCCCAAAACACTTGCCTCTCATGATGATTCTTCTCATGCCCAGGTGCATATACACCAATAATCACCCATCTCTCTCCATCAACTTTCAGTTTTACCCATATTAATCGAGAATTTACTTTCTTACATTCTATCACATACTCCCACAACTCCTGTTTCAGGAGTACTGCTACTCCTTCCCTTGCTCTTGTCCTCTCACTAACCCCTGACTTTACTCCCAAGACATTCCCAAACCACTCTTCCCCTTTACTCTTGAGCTTCGTTTCACTCAGAGCCAAAACATCCAGGCTCCTTTCCTCAAACATACTACCTATCTCTCCTTTTTTCACATCTTGGTTACATCCACACACATTTAGACACCCCAGTCTGAGCCTTCGAGGAGGATGAGCACTCCCCGCGTGACTCCTTCTTCTGTTTTCCATTTTAGAAAGTTAAAAAAATACAAGGAGGAGAGGATTTCTGGCCCCCCGCTCCCGTCCCCTCTAGTCGCCTTCTACGACACGCGAGGAATGCGTGGGAAGTATTCTTTCATCCCTATCCCCACGGATAATACACACACACACACACACATATATATATATATATATATATATATATATATATATATATATATATATATATATATATACATACATACGCACATATACACACATACACACATATACATATATATACATATGAAAAATGTAAGAAATAATCTACAAAACTGAAACTTCTAGCTTGAAATGAAATGAAAAATGAATGTCACATAATGGTTCAACCTCTGGCTATGGAAAAAAGTGGAAATGTATAATTAATTTACACAAACGTCAATAGTAGTTTTCATCAATTTAACCACTGTATCATACTGCCTGGTCCACTTCTCTTATCATGAAACAGGAATATTGGCTTATGATGTTTCTCAATTTTCTTCATTACACAAAGTACAACCATATCTTGGATACATGAGGGTAGGTAGTTGGTCATCCGCCATAATAAAGCCTTGACAGACCATATATATATATATATATATATATATATATATATATATATATATATATATATATATATATATATATATATATATATATATATATCCCTGGGGATAGGGGAGAAAGAATACTTCCCACGTATTCCCTGCTTGTCGTAGAAGGCGACTAAATGGGAAGGGAGCGGGTGGCTGGAAATCCTCCCCTCTCGTTTTTTTTTTTTTTTTTAATTTTCCAAGAGAGGGAACAGAGAAGGGGGCCAGGTGAGGATTTTCCGTCTAAGGCCCAGTCCTCTGTTCTTAACGCTACCTCGCAAACGCGGGAAATGGCGAATCGTATGAAAAAAAAAAAAAAAAAAAATATATATATATATATATATATATATATATATATATATATATTGGAAAGGATCACAATTCAATTTTGCGCGTGATCAAGATATTCCTATGAGTCCACGGGGAAAATGAAACACGATAAGTTCCCAAGTGCACTTTCGTGTAATAATCACATCATCAGGGGAGAGACAAGAGAGAAATATAACAGTCAGTTGATATATATCGAAGAGACGAAGCTAGGACGCCATTTGGTAAACATGTGATTGTCCAAAGCATACAACGAGCGTTCATAAACTTATCATTTTACAAATCTTATCAACAATAAAGTTATCTAATTAATTAATTTAACCACTGTATCATACTGCCTTGTCCAATATAATATTAAGATTATAATTCTTTGTGCATTCAGTAATAGAACATTCAATGATATTTCTCTTGGTAATAGAGTTAATAATTGAGATGGCGTTACTCCAGTCAATACAATGATCATAGTTTTTAACATGATTAAACAAGGCATTTGATTCTTGTCCCGTTCTTATATAATATTTATTTTGCTTAAGTCTAACAGAAAGATCCTTGCCAGTCTGACCAACATAAAATCTATCACAGTTTCCACAAGGTACTTTATAGATGCAACCAAGAGAATTTTCTGGTGTATTCCTGATCAAGATATTCTTTATAGTATTACTGTTGCTAAAGGCAACTTTTACATTAAAGGATTTAAGCAACATGGGAAGCAAAGTGAAATTATTATTAAAAGGGAGAACTAAAAGATTCTTGGTGTCAATGGGAGGTTTGGGCTCTACTTTATAAAATGATTTCTTTGCTAACTTAAGGGATTGATCAATGAAAGATCTAGGGTACTTTAACTTAGATCCAACAGAATTTATCTTCTCAAACTCATCATCAATAAACTCTGGACTGTAAATACGTAATGCCCTAAGGAACATAGACTGAAATGATGATAATTTAACTCTGTCATGTTGAGATGAGCAATAATGGATATATGAGCATACATTGGTGGGTTTTCTGTATATGCTAAACTTAAACTTATTTACTTGTCTATGGATCATGCAATCTAAAAATGGTAACATACCATTATTTTCATTTTCTACATTAAATTTGATGGAAGGTACTAAATTGTTAAGTAAGGGCAGAAATATTTGTAAATTTTCATTTGTTGGCCAAACACAAAGAACATCATCTACATATCTAAACCAAATTCCATTAGAAGGTAAGATATCCTTTAGTAATTTTGTTTCAAAAAATTCCATATAAAGATTACTTAGTATAGGTGTAAGAGGGTTACCCATTGCCATACCAAATTTTTGAGCATAATAATCTCCATTAAATTGAAATACACAGTCTTTTATACACAATTTTATCAGTTCAATGAAATTAGACTTTGAAACAGGTAAATGAATATCATCCAAGACATCAAATAAATATTCTAAAAGGTCATCAACTGGAACTTTAGTGAAAAGTGAGGAAACATCAAAGCTAACTAGTTTCAAAGCAAAATTAACATTGATATTGTTTAGTTTGTTGACTAAATCTACATTGTTCATGATATTAGAATTTGATACCTTACCCACTAAAGGGCTTAATGAAGAAACTAACCATTTTGACAATTTATGTGATGGAGCCTACTGAACTCACTATAGGTCTTGCTGGAAAATTCTGTTTATGTGTTTTGATAAGTCCATACATTTATGGCAATGAAGGGGACAAAGATGACAAATTTTTGATAAGAAAAATGTTAACTTTCAACAACAACTTCATTTTTTTATTGAAGTGAGAATTAACTACTTCTAAGGGATTTTTACTAAGTTTAGAATATGTTATGTTATCATTTAGAAGATCATTCATTTTAGATAAATAGTTACCTTTGTCTAAAATCACAACAGTGTTAGCCTTACCTGCTTTAGTAGTATGTATATCCTTGTCTTTTTTTAAGGTGTTAATAGCCCTTATATATCAATTAGGGCAATTAGCTTCCACTGGTTTTGACAAACTGGGATACACTAAACCCTTACAGATATCAATATCATCATTACTTAAATTACTGTATTTTTCTAAATCACAAAAAGACTTTGTGTTATCAACACAGCTGGCTTCCCGGTTAGACCAGACAAAACTTAAACCATAGCCTAATGCACACAAGGAATCTTTATCTAGTTAATATTAGACAGGTTTACCACAAAAGATGGGTTAGTGTTCTTGGTCCAGTCACTGTTTTCAATAAGATGGTCCAGCTTACGGTTTAGTGACACTTGTGGCCTATTGCGTTCTTTTCTGAATTCACTGTAACAATAGTGCACCATCCGGTTGTTCTTCCAGAGTGTCGGTACTGCCATCTGAAAGGCACGTTTCTTCTCTCTTGAAATGCGAAAAGCCTCCTTCATTTCAAGAGAAATATCATTGAATCTTCTATTATTAAATACACAAAGAATTATGATCTTAATATTAGTGATGGTCTATACAAATTAGATAACTTTATTGTTGATAAGATTTGTAAAATGATAAGTTTATGAACGCTCGTTGTATGTTTTGGACAATCACATGTTTACCAAATGGCGTCCTAGCTTCGTCTCTTCGATATATATCAACTGACTGTTATACATCTCTCTTGTGTCTCCCCTGATGATGTGATTATTACACGAAAGTGCACTTGGAAACTTATCGTGTTTCATTTTCCCCGTGGACTCATAGGAATATATATATATATATATATATATATATATATATATATATATATATATATATATATATATATATATATATATATGTATATATATATCTTTTCTTTCATACTATTTGCCATTTCCCGCGATAGCGAGGTAGCGTCAAGAACAGAGGACTGGGTCTCTGAGGGAACATCCTCACCCGGCCCCCCTCTCTGCTCCTTCCCTTGGAAAAAAAAAAAAAAAAAAAAAAAAAACGAGAGGGGAGGATTTCCAGCCTCCCGCTCCCTTCCCTTTTAGTCGCCTTCTACGACACGCAGGGAATACGTGGGAAGTATTCTTTCTCCCCTATCCCCAGGGAAATATATATATATATATATATATATATATATATATATATATATATATATATATATATATATATATATATATATATATATCACTGGGGATAGGGAAGAAAGAATACTTCCCACGTATTCCCTGCGTGTTGTAGAAGGCGACTAAAAAGGGAGGGAGCGGGGGGCTGGAAATCCTCCCCTCTAGTTTTTTTTTTTTTAATTTTTCAAAAGAAGGAACGGAGAACGAGGCCAGGTGAGGATATTCCCTCAGAAGCCCAGTCCTCTGTTCTTAACGCTACCTTGCTAACGCGGGAAATGGCGAATAGTTTGAAAGAAAAAAAAAAAAAATATATATATATATATATATATATATATATATATATATATATATATATATATATATATATATATATATGTATATATGCATATGTATATATATATATATATATATATATATATATATATATATATATATATATATATATATATATTTTTTTTTTTTTTTTTTTGCTTTGTCGCTGTCTCCCGCGTTTGCGAGGTAGCGCAAGGAAACAGACGAAAGAAATGGCCCAACCCACCCCCATACACATGCCTTGATTCAATCCACTGACAGCACGTCAACCCCGGTATACCACATCGCTCCAATTCACTCTATTCTTTGCCCTCCTTTCACCCTCTTGCATGTTCAGGCCCCGATCACACAAAATCTTTTTCACTCCATCTTTCCACCTCCAATTTGGTCTCCCTCTTCTCCTCGTTCCCTCCACCTCCGACACATATATCCTCTTGGTCAATCTTTCCTCACTCATTCTCTCCATGTGACCAAACCATTTCAAAACACCCTCTTCTGCTCTCTCAACCACGCTCTTTTTATTTCCACACATCTCTCTTACCCTTACGTTACTTACTCGATCAAACCACCTCACACCACACATTGTCCTCAAACATCTCATTTCCAGCACATCCATCCTCCTGCGCACAACTCTATCCATAGTCCACGCCTCGCAACCATACAACATTGTTGGAACCACTATTCCTTCAAACATACCCATTTTTGCTTTCCGAGATAATGTTCTCGACTTCCACACATTCTTCAAGGCTCCCAGAATTTTCGCCCCCTCCCCCACCCTATGATCCACTTCCGCTTCCATGGTTCCATCCGCTGCCAGATCCACTCCCAGATATCTAAAACACTTCACTTCCTCCAGTTTTTCTCCATTCAAACTCACCTCCCAATTGAATTGACCCTCAACCCTACTGTACCTAATAACCTTGCTCTTATTCACATTTACTCTTAACTTTCTTCTTTCACACACTTTACCAAACTCAGTCACCAGCTTCTGCAGTTTCTCACATGAATCAGCCACCAGCGCTGTATCATCAGCGAACAACAACTGACTCACTTCCCAAGCTCTCTCATCCCCAACAGACTTCATACTTGCCCCTCTTTCCAAAACTCTTGCATATATATATATATATATATATATATATATATATATATATATATATATATATATATATATATATATATATATATATATATATATATATATATATATATATTCTTTTTTTCTTTCTTTCAAACTATTCGCCATTTCCCGCGTTAGCGAGGTAGCGTTAAGAACAGAGGACTAGGCCTTTTTTGGAATATCCTCACCTGGCCCCCTCTGTTCCTTCTTTTGAAAAAAAAAAAAAAAACGAGAGGGGAGGATTTCCAGCCCCCCGCTCCCTCCCCTTTTAGTCGCCTTCTACGACACGCAGTGAATACGTGGGAAGAATTCTTAATCCCCTATCCCCAGGGATAATATATATATATATATATATATATATATATATATATATGATCCCTGGGGATAGGGGATTAAGAATACTTCCCACGTATTCCCTGCGTGTCGTAGAAGGCGACTAAAAGGGGAGGGAGCGGGGTGCTGGAAATCCTCCCCTCTCGTTTTTTTTTTTTTTTTTTTTTTTTTTTCCAAAAGAAGGAACAGAGAATTGGGCCAGGTGAGGGTATTCCCTCAAAGGCCCAGTCCTCTGTTCTTAATGCTACCTCGCTAACGCGGGAAATGGCGAATAGTTTAAAAGAAAAAGAAAAAGATATATATATATATATATATATATATATATATATATATATATATATATATTTATATATATATATATATATTTCTTTCTTTCATACTATTCGCCATTTCCCGCATTAGCGAGGTAGCGTTGAGAACAGAGGACTAGGCCCTTGAGGGAATATCCTCACCTGGGCCCCTTCTCTGTTCCCTCTTTTGGAAAATTAAAAAAAGAAAAAAGTGAGAGGGGAGGATTTCCAGCCCCCCGCTCCCTCCCCTTTTAGTCGCCTTCTACGACATGCAGGGAATACGTGGGAAGTATTCTTTCTCCCCTATCCCCAGGGATATATATATATATATATATATATATATATATATATATATATATATATATATATATATATATATATATATATATACAATTTTCACATAAAAGAAAAAAAATCGGTCGTACAAATGAGTTAGCACCCACTAATTGTGCTGCAGAACACAATCTATAGCACTGCACACTTCAATGTTCTACAGAGAGTTCATCAATAACCTAAAATTTATCACGAAGCTACACATTTCACATTCTTCGATGAATGTTAAATATTACACATCGATAACGTACGTTTCCTTATGCCACTCTGTGCGTTAGGAGGCTTGTCCTATGGAAGAAAAATGAATTGCGTTCATTAATATTCTTACAACAGCAAACGCAGTAGCACGAGGGTAAATAATTACCATTGAGGACTAGGTTAGTTCATGCCATTCTCAGCCTGCTGTCAAGACTTGGCTTTCTTAGCGTGAAAAATCTTACCAAATCATTTTCCTTCACTCTCAAAAGCACACTCGTTTTATTTCATTTCTTTTTGTCTTATGAACTTCCAAGATGTTGAAAAAAAAGAAAAAAACTTTTCACTCTTGACAGCGTTACTCCCGCAAGGCACAATTTTTTCCATCATATTTGTCGTGCAGTTAAAATTACGTGGAAAGGCATTTTGACTTTAATCTTCTGCTTTTAACTTATGTCTACCCAATATAGATAATTCTTTTTAGGGTCATATCACAGTCTTCCCGGTTCTTAAGTGCTTGTATAGAAACACATTAACAAACGCACACAAAGCACAAAACATAAAAAGAGAGGTATTTGAATATACGTCCACACACACACGAATATCAACACGAATAAACGTGTTAACAGATCATTATCTCAAGTGAGGTACATATTGTTAGGGCCATCAGAGCCAGTCGTGGGAAACGGAGTCCTTAGAGCTAGTTAGAGGGGGAGGGGAAGATGTGCTCCTCACATCCCCTTGTTAAGGTCGGGGTGATGACGATGATTCCCGAAGGTGATTGCAGGAGATGGTGGTCCTCACGATGACCACAGTGTGTGGGCTGGGTGGGGAAAATGAAAGATGAATCACGCGCAAAATTGTGATCCTTTCCAATATATATATATATATATATATATATATATATATATATATATATATATATATATATATATATATATATACAACAATGTTGTATGGTTGCGAGGCGTGGGCTATGGATAGAGTTGTGCGCAGGAGGGTGGATGTGCTGGAAATGAGATGTTTGAGGACAATATGTGGTGTGAGGTGGTTTGATCGAGTAAGTAACGTAAGGGTAAGAGAGATGTGTAGAAATAAAAAGAGCGTGGTTGAGAGAGCAGGAGAGGGTGTTTTGAAATGGTTTGGGCACATGGAGAGAATGAGTGAGGAAAGATTGACCAAGAG
Source organism: Panulirus ornatus (assembly GCF_036320965.1). Classification (NCBI taxonomy): domain Eukaryota; kingdom Metazoa; phylum Arthropoda; class Malacostraca; order Decapoda; family Palinuridae; genus Panulirus; species Panulirus ornatus. The sequence continues at coordinate 41,927,805 of NC_092232.1, forward strand.
GATATATGTGTCGGAGGTGGAGGGAACGAGGAGAAGTGGGAGACCAAATTGGAGGTGGAAAGATGGAGTGAAAAAGATTTTGAGTGATCGGGGCCTGAACATGCAGGAGGGTGAAAGGCGGGCAAGGAATAGAGTGAATTGGATCGATGTGGTATACCGGGGTCGACGTGCTGTCAATGGATTGAATCAGGGCATGTGAAGCGTCTGGGGTAAACCATGAAACGTTCTGTGGGGCCTGGATGTGGAAAGGGAGTTGTGGTTTCGGGCATTATTGCATGACAGCTAGAGACTGAGTGTGAACGAATGGGGTCTTTGTTGTCTTTTCCTAGCGCTACCTCGCACACATGAGGGGGGAGGGGGATGTTATTCCATGTGTGGCGAGGTGGCGATGGGAAATGAATAAGGGCAAACAGTGTGAATTGTGTGCATGTCCATATATGTATATGTCTGTGTGTGTATATATATATGTGTACATTGAGATGTATGAGTATGTATATTTGCGTCTGGGGACGTGTATGTATATACATGTGTATGGGGGTGGGTTGGGCCATTTCTTTCGTCTGTTTCCTTGCGCTACCTCGCAAACGCGGGAGACAGCGACAAAGCAAAATAGTTTGGGAATGTCTTGGGAGTAAAGTCAGGGGTTAGTGAGAAGACAAGAGCAAGGGAAGGAGTAGCAATACTCCTGAAACAGGAGTTGTGGGAGTATGTGATAGAATGTAAGAAAGTAAATTCTCGATTAATATGGGTAAAACTGAAAGTTGATGGAGAGAGATGGGTGATTATTGGTGCATATGCACCTGGGCATGAGAAGAAAGATCATGAGAGGCAAGTGTTTTGGGAGCAGCTGAATGAGTGTGTTAGTGGTTTTGATGCACGAGACCGGGTTATAGTGATGGGTGATTTGAATGCAAAGGTGAGTAATGTGGCAGTTGAGGGAATAATTGGTATACATGGGGTGTTCAGTGTTGTAAATGGAAATGGTGAAGAGCTTGTAGATTTATGTGCTGAAGAAGGACTGATGATTGGGAATACCTGGTTTAAAAACGAGATATACATAAGTATACTTATGTAAGTAGGAGAGATGGCCAGAGAGCGTTATTGGATTACGTGTTAATTGACAGGCGCGCGAAAGAGAGACTTTTGGATATTAATGTGCTGAGAGGTGCAACTGGAGGGATGTCTGATCATTATCTTGTGGAGGCTAAGGTGAAGATTTGTATGGGTTTTCAGAAAAGAAGAGTGAATGTTGGGGTGAAGAGGGTGGTGAGAGTAAGTGAGCTTGGGAAGGAGACTTGTGTGAGGAAGAACCAGGAGAGACTGAGTACAGAATGGAAAAAGGTGAGAACAATGGAAGTAAGGGGAGTGGGGGAGGAATGGGATGTATTTAGAGAATCAGTGATGGATTGCGCAAAAGATGCTTGTGGCATGAGAAGAGTGGGAGGTGGGTTGATTAGAAAGGGTAGTGAGTGGTGGGATGAAGAAGTAAGATTATTAGTGAAAGAGAAGAGAGAGGCATTTGGACGATTTTTGCAGGGAAAAAATGAAATTGAGTGGGAGATGTATAAAAGAAAGAGACAGGAGGTCAAGAGAAAGGTGCAAGAGGTGAAAAAGAGGGCAAATGAGAGTTAGGGTGAGAGAGTATCATTAAATTTTAGGGAGAATAAAAAGATGTTCTGGAAGGAGGTAAATAAAGTGCGTAAGACAAGGGAGCAAATGGGAACTTCAGTGAAGGGCGCAAATGGGGAGGTGATAACAAGTAGTGGTGGTGTGAGAAGGAGATGGGGTGAGTATTTTGAAGGTTTGTTGAATGTGTTTGATGATAGAGTGGCAGATATAGGGTGTTTTGGTCGAGGTGGTGTGCAAAGTGAGAGGGTTAGGGAAAATGATTTGGTAAACAGAGAAGAGGTAGTAAAAGCTTTGCGGAAGATGAAAGCCGGCAAGGCAGCAGGTTTGGATGGTATTGCAGTGGAATTTATTAAAAAAGGGGGTGACTGTATTGTTGACTGGTTGGTAAGGTTATTTAATGTATGTATGACTCACGGTGAGGTGCCTGAGGATTGGCGGAATGCGTGCATAGTGCCATTGTACAAAGGCAAAGGGGATAAGAGTGAGTGCTCAAATTACAGAGGTATAAGTTTGTTGAGTATTCCTGGTAAATTATATGAGAGGGTATTGATTGAGAGGGTGAAGGCATGTACAGAGCATCAGATTGGGGAAGAGCAGTGTGGTTTCAGAAGTGGTAGAGGATGTGTGGATCAGGTGTTTGCTTTGAAGAATGTATGTGAGAAATACTTAGAAAAGGAAATGGATTTGTATGTAGCATTTATGGATCTGGAGAAGGCATATGATAGAGTTGATAGAGATGCTCTGTGGAAGGTATTAAGAATATATGGTGTGGGAGGCAAGTTGTTAGAAGCAGTGAAAAGTTTTTATCGAGGATGTAAGGCATGTGTACGTGTAGGAAGAGAGGAAAGTGATTGGTTCTCAGTGAATGTAGGTTTGCGGCAGGGGTGTGTGATGTCTCCATGGTTGTTTAATTTGTTTATGGATGGGGTTGTTAGGGAGGTGAATGCAAGAGTTTTGGAAAGAGGGGCAAGTATGAAGTCTGTTGGGGATGAGAGAGCTTGGGAAGTGAGTCAGTTGTTGTTCGCTGATGATACAGCGCTGGTGGCTGATTCATGTGAGAAACTGCAGAAGCTGGTGACTGAGTTTGGTAAAGTGTGTGAAAGAAGAAAGTTAAGAGTAAATGTGAATAAGAGCAAGGTTATTAGGTACAGTAGGGTTGAGGGTCAAGTCAATTGGGAGGTGAGTTTGAATGGAGAAAAACTGGAGGAAGTGAAGTGTTTTAGATATCTGGGAGTGGATCTGGCAGCGGATGGAACCATGGAAGCGGAAGTGGATCATAGGGTGGGGGAGGGGGCGAAAATTCTGGGAGCCTTGAAGAATGTGTGGAAGTCGAGAACATTATCTCGGAAAGCAAAAATGGGTATGTTTGAAGGAATAGTGGTTCCAACAATGTTGTATGGTTGCGAGGCGTGGGCTATGGATAGAGTTGTGCGCAGGAGGATGGATGTGCTGGAAATGAGATGTTTGAGGACAATGTGTGGTGTGAGTTGGTTTGATCGAGTAAGTAACGTAAGGGTAAGAGAGATGTGTGGAAATAAAAAGAGCGTGGTTGAGAGAGCAGAAGAGGGTGTTTTGAAATGGTTCGGGCACATGGAGAGAATGAGTGAGGAAAGATTGACCAAGAGAATATATGTGTCGGAGGTGGAGGGAACGAGGAGAAGTGGGAGACCAAATTGGAGGTGGAAAGATGGAGTGAAAAAGATTTTGTGTGATCGGGGCCTGAACATGCAGGAGGGTGAAAGGAGGGCAAGGAATAGAGTGAATTGGAGCGATGTGGTATACCGTGGTTGACGTGCTGTCAGTGGATTGAATCAAGGCATGTGAAGCGTCTGGGGTAAACCATGGAAAGCTGTGTAGGTATGTATATTTGCGTGTGTGGACGTATGTATATACATGTGTATGGGGGTGGGTTGGGCCATTTCTTTCGTCTGTTTCCTTGCGCTACCTCGCAAACGCGGGAGACAGCGACAAAGCAAAAAAAAAAAAAAAAAAAATATATATATATATATATATATATATATATATATATATATATATATATATATATATATATATATATATATATACGTTGAGATGTACAGGTATGTATATGTGCATGTGTTGACGTGAATGTATATACATGTGTATGTGGTTGGCTTGGGCCACTCTTTCGTCTGCTTCCTTGCACTCCCTCGCTAACGCGGGAGACAGCGACAAAGTATAATAAATAAATAAGATAGATAAGATGTGTATATATATATATATATATATATATATATATATATATATATATATATATATATTTCTTTTTATATACTTTGTCGCTGTCTCCCGCGTTAGCGAGGTAGCCCAATGAAAAAGACGTATGAATGGCCCAACCCACCCACATACACATACACGCCCACATACGCACATATACATACCCATACATTTTAACATATACATACATGTACATACATAGACATATACATATATATACATATGCACTTATCCATACTTGCTGCCCTCATTCAATCTCGTCGACACCCCGCCACATAGGAAATGACAACAAAGGCCACATTCGTTCACACTCAGTCTCTAGCTCTCATGTGTAGTGCACCGAAATCTTAGCTCCCTTTCCAAATCTAGGCCCCACAGAACTTTCTATGGTTTACCTCAGACTCTTCACATGCCCTGGTTCAATCCATTGACAGTACGTCGACCCCGGTATGCCACATCCTTCCAATTCACTCTATTCCTTCTACGCCTTTCACCCTCCAGCATGTTCAGGCCCCGATCGCTCAAAATCTTTTTCACTCCATCCCTCCACATCCAATGTGGACTCCCGCTTCTCCTCGTCCCTGCACCTCTGACACATATATCCTCTTGGTCAATCTTTCCTCACTCATTCTCTCCATGTGACCAAACAATTTCAAAACACCCTCTTCTGCTCTCTCAACCACATTCTTTTTATTACCACACATCTCCCTTACCCTTTCATTACTTACTCGATCAAACCACCTCACACCACATAGTGTCCTCAGACATCTCATTTCCAGCACATCCGCCCTCCTCCGCACAACCCTCGCAACCATATAACTTTCTTGAAACCACTATTTCTTCAAACATACCCATTTTTGCTCTCCGAGATAACGTTCTCGCCTTCCACACATTCTTTAATGGTACCAGAACCTTCGCCCCCTCCCGAACGCTGTGACTCACTTCATGGTTCCATCCGTAGCCAAATCCACTCCAAGATATCTAAAACACTTCATATCCTCCAGTTTTTCTCCATTCAGACTTACCTCCCAATAAACTTGTCCCTCAACCCTACTTAACCTAATAACCTTGCTCTTATTCACATATATTCTCAGCTTTCTTCTTTCACACACTTTACCAAACTCAGTCACCAGCTTCTGCAGTTTCTCACCCGAATCAGCCACCAGCGCTGTATCATCAGCAAACAACAACTGACTCACTTCCCAAGCCCTCTCATTCAGAACAGACTGCATACTTGCCCCTCTCTCCAGAACTCTTGCATTCACCTCCCTAACAATCCCATCCATGAACAAATCAAACAACCATGGAGACATCACGCACCCCTGCCGCAAACCGACATTCACTGGGAACCAATCACTTTTCTCGATAAAAAAAAAAACTTTTCACTGCTTCTAGCAATTTACCTCGCACACCATATTCTCTTAATACCTCCCATAGATCATCTCTATCAACTCTATCATATGTCTTCTACAGATTCATAAATGTTACATACAAATGCATTTGTTTTTCGAAATATTTCTCACATAGGTTCTTTAAAGCAAACATCTGATCCACATATCCTCTATCACTTCTGAAACCACACTGCTCTTCCCCAATCTGATGCTCTGTACATGTCTTAACCCTCTCAATCAATACCCTCCCATATGAATTCCCTGGAATACTCAACAAACCTATACCTCTGTAATTTAACCACTAACCTTTATCCCCTTTGCCTATGTACAATGGCACTATGCATGACTTCCGCCAATCCCCAGGCACTTCACCATGAACCATACACACACTGAGTATCTTCACCAACCAGTCAACAACACAGTCACCCCCTTTTTTGATGAATTCCACAGCAATACCATCCAAACACGCCGCCTTGCCGGCTTTATCTTCTGCAAAGCTTTCACTGTCTCTTCTCTGTTTACCAAACCACTCTCCCTGACCCTCTCACTTCGCACACCACCTCGACTAAAACACCCTATATCAGCCATTCTATCACCAAACACATACAACAAACCTTCAAAATGCTCACTACATCTCCTTCTCACTTCACCACTACTTGTTATTACCTCCCCATTAGCCCCCTTCACCGATGTTCCCATTTGTTCTCTTGTCTTACGCACTTTGTTTACCTCCTTCCAAAACATCTTTTAATTCTCCGTAAATTAGTGATACTCTCGCACACATACTCTCACTTGCCCTCTTTTTCATCTCTTGCAACTTCTCTTGACCTCCTGTCTCTTTCTTTTTTAAATCTCTCAGTCATTTGCACTATTTCCCTGCAAAAATCTTCCAAATGCCTCTCTCTTCTCTTTCACTGACAACCTTACTGCTTCATCCCACCACTCACTGCCCTTTCTAATCTGCCCACCTCCCACCTTTCTCATTCCACAAACATCTTTTGCGCAAGCCATCACTGCTTCCCTAAATACATCCCATCCCCCCACCGTACCGTTACGTCATATCCTCTCACCTTTTTCCTTTTTGCTCTCAATCTCTCGTGGTACTTTCTCACACAAATCTCCTTTTCAAGCTCACTTACTCTCACCCTCTCTTCATCCCATCATTCTCTCTTTTTTTCTGAAAACCTCTACAAATCTTCACCTTTCCCTCCACAAGATAATGATCAGACATCCCTCCAGTTGCACCTCTCAGCACATTAACATCCAGAAGTTTCTCTTTCGCTCGTCTATCAATTAACACGTAATCCAATAACGCTCTCTGGCCACCTCTCCCACATACATACGTATACTTATGTATATCTTTCCTTTTAAAACAGGTATTCCCAATCACCAGTCCTTTTTCAGCACACAAATCTACAAGCTCTTCGCCATTTCCATTTACAACACTGAACACTCCATGTACACCAATTATTCCCTCAACTGCCACATTACTCACCTTTGCATTCAAAACCACTGACACACTCAGCTGCTCCCAAAACACTTGCCTCTCATGATCTTTCTTCTCATGATCAGGTGCATAGGCACCAATGATCATCTATCATCTCCATCCACTTTGTTTTACTCATATTAATATAGAGTTTACTTTATTACATCTATCATGTACTCTCACAAGTCCTGCTTCAGGAGTAGTGCTACTCCTTCCCTTGCTCTTGTCCTCTCACTAACCCCTAACTTTACTCCCAAGACATTCCCAAACCACTCTTCCCCTTCACCCTTGAGCTTCGTTTCACTCAGAGCCAAAACATCCAGGTTCCTGTCCTCAAACATACTACCTATCTCTCCTTTTTTCACATCTTGGTTACATCCACACACATTTAGACACCCCAATCTGAGCCTTCGAGGAGGATGAGCACTCCCCACGTGACTCCTTCTGTTTCCCCTTTAAGGAAGTTAAAATACATTACTGCAAACCCTATGCTCAAGGAACCTGTGAATATCTAAATGTTACATTAAGAAGAGAAGGAACTGCTTACAAACCAGTACCTACAACAAAATCTCCCATTAACTAGAAGCAACTATTATAGTAATGATTATCACAAGTACACACACACACACACACACACACACACACACACACACACACACACATATATATATATATATATATATATATATATATATATATATATATATATATATATATATATATATATATATATATATATATATATATATATATATATATATATATATGTATATATATATATATATATATATATATATATATATATATATATATATATATATATATATATATATATATATATATATATATATATATATATATATATATATATATATATATATATATCGTCCCTGGGGATAGGGGAGAAAGAATACTTCCCACGTATTCCCTGCATGTCGTAGAAGGCGACTAAAAGGAGAGGGAACGGGGGGCTGGAAATCCTCCCCTCTCGTTTTTTCTTTTTCTTTTTTTTTTGTATTCCAAAAGAAGGAACAGAGAAGGGGGCCAGGTGAGGATATTCCCTCAAAGGCCCAGTCCTGTGTTCTTAACGCTACCTCGCTAACGCAGGAAATGGCGAATAGTTTGAAAGAAAGAATATATATATATATATATATATATATATATATATATATATATATATATATATATATATATATATATATATATTGTTTTTTTGCCGCTGTCTCCCGCGTTTGCGAGGTAGCGCAAGGAAACAGACGAAAGAAATGGCCCAACCCACCCCCATACACATGTATATGCATACGTCCACACACGCAAATATACATACCTACACAGCTTTCCATGGTTTACCCCAGACGCTTCACATGCCCTGATTCAATCTACTGACAGCACGTCAACCCCGGTATACCACATCGATCCAATTCACTCTATTCCTTGCCCTCTTTTCACCCTCCTGCATGTTCAGGCCCCAATCACACAAAATCTTTTTCACTCCATCTTTCCACCTCCAATTTGGTCTCCCACTTCTCCTCGTTCCCTCCACCTCCGACACATATATCCTCTTGGTCAAACTTTCCTCACTCATTCTCTCGATATGCCCAAACCATTTCAAAACACCCTCTTCTGCTCTCTCAACCACGCTCTTTTTATTTCCACACATCTCTCTTACCCTTACGTTACTTACTCGATCAAACCACCTCACACCACACATTGTCCTCAACCATCTCATTTCCAGCACATCCATCCTCCTGCGCACAACTCTATCCATAGCCCACGCCTCGCAACCATACAACATTGTTGGAACCACTATTCCTTCAAACATACCCATTTTTGCTTTCCGAGATAATGTTCTCGACTTCCACACATTCTTCAAGGCTCCCAGGATTTTCGCCCCCTCCCCCACCCTATGATCCACTTCCGCTTCCATGGTTCCATCCGCTGCCAGATCCACTCCCAGATATCTAAAACACTTTACTTCCTCCAGTTTTTCTCCATTCAAACTTACCTCCCAATTGACTTGACCCTCAACCCTATTGTACCAAATAACCTTGCTCTTATTCACATTCACTCTTAACTTTCTTCTTTCACACACTTTACCAAACTCAGTCACCAGCTTCTGCAGTTTCTCACATGAATCAGCCACCAGCGCTGTATCATCAGCGAACAACAACTGACTCACTTCCCAAGCTCTCTCATCCCCAACAGACTTCATAGTTGCCCCTCTCTCCAAAACTCTTGCATTCACCTCCCTAACAACCCCATCCATAAACAAATTAAACAACCATGGAGACATCACACACCCCTGCCGCAAACCTACATTCAATGAGAACCAATCACTTTCCTCTCTTCCTACACGTACAAATGCCTTACATCCTCGATAAAAACTTTTCACTGCTTCTAACAACTTGCCTCCCACACCATATATTCTTAATACCTTCCACAGAGCATCTCTATCAACTCTATCATATGCCTTCTCCAGATCCATAAATGCTACATACAAATCCATTTGCTTTTCAAAGTATTTCTCACATACATTCTTCAAAGCAAACACCTGATCCACACATCCTCTACCACTTCTGAAACCACACTGCTCTTCCCCAATCTGATGTTCTGTACATGCCTTCACCCTTTCAATCAATACCTTCCCATATAATTTACCAGGAATACTCAACAAACTTATACCTCTGTAATTTGAGCACTCACTCTTATCCCCTTTGCCTTTGTACAATGGCACTATGCACGCATTCCGCCAATCCTCAGGCACCTCACCATGAGTCATACATACATTAAATAACCTTACCAACCAGTCAATAATAGAGTCAGCCCCTTTTTTAATAAATTCCACTGCAATACCATCCAAACCTGCTGCCTTGCCGGTTTTCATCTTCCGCAAAGCTTTTACTACCTCTTCTCTGTTTACCAAATAATTTTCCCTAACCCTCTCAGTTTGCACACCACCTCGACCAAAACACCCTATATCTGCCACTCTATCATCAAACACATTCAACAAACCTTCAAAATACTCACTCCATCTCCTTCTCACATCACCACTACTTGTTATCACCTCCCCATTTGCGCCCTATATATATATATATATATATATATATATATATATATATATATATATATATATATATATATATATATATATATATATATATATATATATATTTTTTTTTTGCTTTGTCGCTGTCTCCCGCGTTTGCGAGGTAGCGCAAGGAAACAGACGAAAGAAATGGCCCAACCCACCCCCATACACATGTATATACATACGTCCACACACGCAAATATACATACCTACACAGCTTTCCATGGTTTACCCCAGTCGCTTCACATGCCTTGATTCACTCCACTGACAGCACGTCAACCCCGGTATACCACATCGCTCCAATTCACTCTATTCCTTGCCCTCCTTTCACCCTCCTGCATGTTCAGGCCCCGATTACACAAAATCTTTTTCACTCCATCTTTCCACCTCCAATTTGGTCTCCCTCTTCTCCTCGTTCCCTCCACCTCCGACACATATATTCTCTTGGTCAATCTTTCCTCACTCATTCTCTCCATGTGCCCGAACCATTTCAAAACACCCTCTTCTGCTCTCTCAACCACGCTCTTTTTATTTCCACACATCTCTCTTACCCTTACGTTACTTACTCGATCAAACCACCTCACACCACACATTGTCCTCAAACATCTCATTTCCAGCACATCCATCCTCCCGCGCACAACTCTATCCATAGCCCACGCCTCGCAACCATACAACATTGTTGGAACCACTATTCCTTCAAACATACCCATTTTTGCTTTCCGAGATAATGTTCTCGACTTCCACACATTCTTCAAGGCTCCCAGAATTTTCGCCCCCTCCCCCACCCTATGATCCACTTCCGCTTCCATGGTTCCATCCGCTGCCAGATCCACTCCCAGATATCTAAAACACTTCACTTCCTCCAGTTTTTCTCCATTCAAACTCACCTCCCAATTGACTTGACCCTCAACCCTACTGTACCTAATAACCTTGCTCTTATTCACATTTACTCTTAACTTTCTTCTTTCACACACTTTACCAAACTCAGTCACCAGCTTCTGCAGTTTCTCACATGAATCAGCCACCAGCGCTGTATCATCAGCGAACAACAACTGACTCACTTCCCAAGCTCTCTCATCCCCAACAGACTTCATACTTGCCCCTCTTTCCAAAACTCTTACATTCACCTCCCTAACAACCCCATCCATAAACATATATATATATATATATATATATATATATATATATATATATATATATATATATATATATATATATATATACATGTACAGAGCATCAGATTGGGGAAGAGCAGTGTTGTTTCAGAAGTGGTAGAGGATGTGTGGATCAGGTGTTTGCTTTGAAGAATGTATGTGAGAAATACTTAGAAAAGCAAATGGATTTGTATGTAGCATTTATGGATCTGGAGAAGGCATATGATAGAGTTGATAGAGATGCTCTGTGGAAGGTATTAAGAATATATGGTGTGGGAGGCAAGTTGTTAGAAGCAGTGAAAAGTTTTTATCGAGGATGTCAGGCATGTGTACGTGTAGGAAGAGAGGAAAGTGATTGGTTCTCAGTGAATGTAGGTTTGCGGCAGGGGTGTGTGATGTCTCCATGGTTGTTTAATTTGTTTATGGATGGGGTTGTTAGGGAGGTGAATGCAAGAGTTTTGGAAAGAGGGGCAAGTACGAAGTCTGTTGGGGATGAGAGAGCTTGGGAAGTGAGTCAGTTGTTGTTCGCTGATGATACAGCGCTGGTGGCTGATTCATGTGAGAAACTGCAGAAGCTGGTGACTGAGTTTGGTAAAGTGTGTGAAAGAAGAAAGTTAAGAGTAAATGTGAATAAGAGCAAGGTTATTAGGTACAGTAGGGTTGAGGGTCAAGTCAATTGGGAGGTGAGTTTGAATGGAGAAAAACTGGAGGAAGTGAAGTGTTTTAGATATCTGGGAGTGGATCTGTCAGCGGATGGAAACATGGAAGCGGAAGTGGATCATAGGGTGGGGGAGGGGGCGAAAATTCTGGGAGCCTTGAAGAATGTGTGGAAGTCGAGAACATTATCTCGGAAAGCAAAAATGGGTATGTTTGAAGGAATAGTGGTTCCAACAATGTTGTATGGTTGCGAGGCGTGGACTATGGATAGAGTTGTGCGCAGGAGGATGGATGTGCTGGAAATGAGATGTTTGAGGACAATGTGTGGTATGAGGTGGTTTGATCGAGTAAGTAACGTAAGGGTAAGAGAGATGTGTGGAAATAAAAAGAGCGTGGTTGAGAGAGCAGAAGAGGGTGTTTTGAAATGGTTTGGTCACATGGAGAGAATGAGTGAGGAAAGATTGACCAAGAGGATATATGTGTCGGAGGTGGAGGGAACGAGGAGAAGAGGGAGACCAAATTGGAGGTGGAAAGATGGAGTGAAAAAGATTTTGTGTGATCGGGGCCTGAACATGCAGGAGGGTGAAAGGAGGGCAAGGAATAGAGTGAATTGGAGCGATGTGGTATACCGTGGTTGACGTGCTGGCAGTGGATTGAATCAAGGCATGTGAAGCGTCTGGGGTAACCCATGGAAAGCTGTGTAGGTATGTATATTTGCGTGTGTGGACGTATGTATATACATGTGTATGGGGGTGGGTTGGGCCATTTCTTTCGTCTGTTTCCTTGCGCTACCTCGCAAACGCGGGAGACAGCGACAAAGCAAAAAAAAAAAAAATATATATATATATATGTATATATATATATATATATATATATATATATATATATATATATATATATATATATATATATATATATATATATATTATCCCTGGGGATAATATATATATATATATATATATATATATATATATATATATATATATATATATATATATATATATATATTATCCCTGGGGATAGGGGAGAAAGAATACTTCCCACGTATTCCCTGCGTGTCGTAGAAGGCGACTAAAAGGGGAGGGAGCGGGGGGCTGGAAATCCTCCCCTCTCGTTTTTTTTTAATTTTCCAAAAGAAGGAACAGAGAATTGGGCCTGGTGAGGGTATTCCCTCAAAGGCCCAGTCCTCTGTTCTTAACGCTACCTCGCTAATGCGGGAAATGGCGAATAGTTTGAAAGAAAGAATATATATATATATATATATATATATATATATATATATATATATATATATATATATATATATATATATATATATTTTTTTTTTTCTTCTTTTTTTCTTTTAAACTATTCGCCATTTCCCGCGTTAGCGAGGTAGCGTTAAGAACAGAGGGCTGGGCCTTTTTTGGAATATCCTCACCTGGCCCCCTCTGTTCCTTCTTTTGGAAAATTAAAAAAAAAAAAACGAGAGGGGAGGATTTCCAGCACCCCGCTCCCTCCCCTTTTAGTCGCCTTCCACGACACGCAGGGAACACGTGGGAAGTATTCTTTCTCCCTATCCCCAGGGATGATATATATATATATATATATATATATATATATATATATATATATATATATATATATATATATATATATATATATATATATATATCTTTCTTTCTTTCATACTATTCGCCATTTCCCGCATTAGCGAGGTTGCGTTAAGAACAAAGGACTGGACCTTTGAGGGAATATCCTCAAATGGCCCCCTTCTCTGTCCCTTCTTTTGGAAAATTAAAAAAAAACGAGAGGGGAGGATTTCCAGCCCCCCCCGCTCCCTTCCCTTTTAGTCGCCTTCTACGACACGCAGGGAATACGTGGGAAGTATTCTTTCTCCCCTATCCCCAGGGATAGGATATATATATATATATATATATATATATATATATATATATATATATATATATATATATATATATATATATATGTATATATATATATATATATATATATATATATATATATATATATATACATATATATATGTGTGTGTGTGTGTGTGTGTGTGTGTGTGTGTGTGTAGACGATGTGTGGATCAAGTGTTTGCTTTGAAGAATGTATGTGAGAAATACTTTGAAAAGCAAATGGATTTGTATGTAGCATTTATGGATCTGGAGAAGGCATATGATAGAGTTGATAGAGATGCTCTGTGGAAGGTATTAAGAATATATGGTGTGGGAGGCAAGTTGTTAGAAGCATTGAAAAGTTTTTATCGAGGATGTAAGGCATGTGTACGTGTAGGAAGAGAGGAAAGTGATCGGCTCTTAGTGAATGTAGGTTTGCGGCAGGGGTGTGTGATGTGTCCATGGTTGTTTAATTTGTTTATGGATGGGGTTGTTAGGGAGGTAAATGAAAGAGTTTTGGAAAGAGGGGCAAGTATGAAGTCTATTGTGGATGAGAGAGCTTGGGAAGTGAGTCAGTTGTTGTTTGCTGATGATACAGCGCTGGTGGCTGATTCATGTGAGAAACTGCAGAAGCTGGTGACTGAGTTTGGTAAAGTGTGTGAAAGAAGAAAGTTAAGAGTAAATGTGAATAAGAGCAAGGTTATTAGGTACAGTAGGGTTGAGGGTCAAGTCAATTGGGAGGTAAGTTTGAATGGAGAAAAACTGGAGGAAGTAAAGTGTTTTAGATATCTGGGAGTGGATCTGGCAGCGGATGGAACCATGGAAGCGGAAGTGAATCATAGGGTGGGGGAGGGGGCGAAAATCCTGGGAGCCTTGAAGAATGTGTGGAATTCGAGAACATTATCTCGGAAAGCAAAAATGGTTATGTTTGAAGGAATAGTGGTTCCAACAATGTTGTATGGTTGCGAGGCGTGGGCTATGGATAGAGTTGTGCGCAGGAGGATGGATGTGCTGGAAATGAGATGTTTGAGGACAATGTGTGGTGTGAGGTGGTTTGATCGAGTAAGTAACGTAAGGGTAAGAGAGATGTGTGGAAATAAAAAGAGCGTGGTTGAGAGAGCAGAAGAGGGTGTTTTGAAATGGTTTGGGCACATGGAGAGAATGAGTGAGGAAAGATTGACCAAGAGGATATATGTGTCGGAGGTGGAGGGAACGAGGAGAAGTGGGAGACCAAATTGGAGGTGGAAAGATGGAGTGAAAAGGATTTTGTGTGATCGGGGCCTGAACATGCAGGAGGGTGAAAGGAGGGCAAGGAATAGAGTGAATTGGAGCGATGTGGTATACAGGGGTTGACGTGCTGTCAGTGGATTGAATCAAGGCATGTGAAGCGTCTGGGGTAAACCATGGAAGGCTGTGTAGGTATGTATATTTGCGTGTGTGGACGTGTGTATGTACATGTGTATGGGGGGGGTTGGGCCATTTCTTTCGTCTGTTTCCTTGCGCTACCTCGCAAACGCGGGAGACAGCGACAAAGTATAAAAAAAAAAAAAAAAAAAAAAAAAAAAAAAAAAAAAATATATATATATATATATATATATATATATATATATATATATATATATATATATATATATATATTTCTGGAAATCATTATAGGCTGGTCCTGCTTAATGGGAGATTTTGTTGTAGGTACTGGTTTGTAGGCAGTTCCTTCTCTCGTCAATGTAACATTTAGATATTCACAGGTTCCTGAATGCAGTGCGACTTCGAAGCTCATCTTAGACTGAAATATTTTCTAAGGGTTTGAAGTTTATGGAAAATTGGGTGAAAATCTATTAAAGAAATAGCCGAAAAAAATCTTAAACCTTGGATGCTTTAATATGTTTGGAAATGTATTGAATAAATTTTCAAGAATTTAGAAAGGTAGTTTCCCTCAGCACTGGCATTGGTAAGAGGCATCAGTATGGAGATAACTATAACAATATTGATTCACAGTCCATTCTCTTCAATGATTCTAATTTATGTGTTGGTGTATTCCATGATATGAGTAACTTGGAAAAATGCAATATATACACGAAGAAAATCAAGGTATTAATGTGCAGTTGAAAACAGAAGAGCATCAACACGGTCTATATAATGGATCAAAACTTATAAAATGAGAGAAAATAAAGTATTTAATAATTGTTAGTGATACTCGGAGTTTATACAGCACTGCCTGCCCATAGTAAACAAAGTTTTATCGTTGGCCAGTGGAGGTCTTATTTTCTTAAATTAACTAGAAGCCAGAGAGAACTAAGACCAAGTAAGTCAAGTCCTATGACGCTGCATTGTTCTGTTTGTATATGGTAGAGGAAGTAAACGTTGCCGATCAGGGCAAGCTGGTGGGTGAAACTGAGAACACTTATTTTTACCCTCAGTCAAAACTTCATAACTAACTGAGGAAATGTGTTTATTGATGTTGCTCTGTATTTGACCCCAGTTTGGAGTAACACCGAGAGTTTCACCTCGATAAGTGTGATTTGAGTATGATGACAGTAGACACCTGGTGCTGCATCGAGGAGGACGGATCTTGCTGCTAGTGATGGTTTGTACATGTCTATTGAATGTAACACTTTAACTGGTAGAATATTAACCTGTAGATTTAGTTATAGTTGATGTGTTAACAGAAATGATTTGTGGACTTCAAGGGAATGCACTTCAGTGGACTCATTTAGTAGTAGTAGTAGTGGTAGTTATATTTGTACCTAAGCTTATATGGATCGTTTTCTTCCATCCTGTGAAGTATACATAAGTTATCTGGTGATAAAGGAAAAGTTCGATGAAGTAACGGTAAAAATAACTACCACTGCGCTAGAAATAGTTTTGGGAATTGATTTCTCGTTTTACTTTCAAAATGTTGTTATTACCTGCTGAGAGCCAGCTGGTCACTCTAACAATTTTAGCCAATAGTGGTGAGGTTTATGAAGGGGACAGAAAATGTAGGATAAATAGAAGTGGGGCATTTAGTCAACCAGATACAGACTAGTGTGTAAAATGTTTTATTGTCATGTGACTTGCCACAATACATGTTTTCGTTATCATCAAATGATTAACACTTTTCTGAAATATTTTGGTGCCCTTTTCTTTACATACACAACATGTGAGTGTTGTGAGGGTATGCAGTGCTTATGCATATATCAAATAATTCTATTTCATATGTAGATATGATATTCAAGTTCATATTAGCATTAACAGATGCTTTTTGGCACATACTTTGTAAGTTACCTTTCCAAATTTTTATATTTTGTCTCATTATTGTTTTATACGTGATGCCACATTCAAAGTATTACATATGCTGTAAGATTACTGAGGCTTTTTTTTTCATCTGAGATAACACAGGTAATTGAAGCCTTAATTAAGGCCATCGTATTAATGCTATATATATATATATATATATATATATATATATATATATTTATTATTATTATTATTTTGCTTTGTCGCTATCTCCTGCGTTTGCGAGGTAGCGCAAGGAAACAGACGAAAGAAATGGCCCAACCGACCTCCATACACAATGTATATACATACACGTCCACACACACAAATATACATACCTATACATCTCAATTTACACATATATATACACACACAGACACATACATATATACCCATGCACACAATTCACACTGTCTGCCTTTATTCACTCCCATCGCAACCTCGCCACACATGGAATACCATCCCCCCCCCTCATGTGCGCGAGGTAGCACTAGGAAAAGACAACAAAGGCCCCATTCGTTCACACTCAGTCTCTAGCTGTCATGCAATAATGCCAGAAACCACAGCTCCCTTTCCACATCCAGGCCCCACACAACTTTCCATGGTTTACCCCAGACGCTTCACCTGCCCTGATTCAATCCACTGACAGTACATCAACCCCGGTATACCACATCGATCCAATTCACTCTATTCCTTGCCCTCCTTTCACCCTCCTGCATGTTCAGGCCCCGATCACACAAAATGATTTGACTCCATCTTTCCACCTCCAATTTGGTCTCCCACTTCTCCTCGTTCCCTCCACCTCCGACACATATATCCTCTTGGTCAATTTTCCTCACTCATTCTCTCCATGTGCCCAAACGATTTCAAAACACCCTCTTCTGCTTTATCAACGACGCTCTTTTTATTTCCACACATCTCTCTTACCCTTACATTACTTACTCGATCAAACCACCTCACACCACACATTGTCCTCAAACATCTCATTTCCAGTACATCCACCCTCCTGCACACAACTCTATCCATAGCCCACGCCTCGCAACCATACAACATTGTTGGAACCACTATTCCTTCAAACATACCCATTTTTGCTTTCTGAGATAATGTTCTCGGCTTCCACACATTCTTCAAGGCTCCCAGGATTTTCGCCCCCTTCCCCCACCCTATGATTCACTTCCGCTTCCATGTTTCCATCCGCTGCCAGATCCACTCCCAGATATCTAAAACACTTTACTTCCTCCAGTTTTTCTCCATTCAAACTTTTTTTTTTTTTTTTTTTTTCCGCTGTCTCCCGCGTTTGCGAGGTAGCGCAAGGAAACAGACGAAAGAAATGGCCCAACCCACCCCTATACACATGTATATACATACGTCCACACACGCAAATATACATACCTACACTACCTACACAGCTTTCCATGGTTTACCCCAGTCGCTTCACATGCCTTGATTCACTCCACTGACAGCACGTCAACTCCGGTATACCACATCGCTCCAATTCACTCTATTCCTTGCCCTCTTTTCACCCTCCTGCATGTTCAGGCCCCGATCACACAAAATCTTTTTCACTCCATCTTTCCACCTCCAATTTGGTCTCCCTCTTCTCCTCATTCCCTCCACCTCCGACACATATATTCTCTTGGTCAATCTTTCCTCACTCATTCTCTCCATGTGCCTGAACCATTTCAAAACACCCTCTTCTGCTCTCTCAACCATGCTCTTTTTATTTCCACACATCTCTCTTACCCTTACGTTACTTACTCGATCAAACCACCTCACACCACACATTGTCCTCAAACATCTCATTTCCAGCACATCCATCCTCCTGCGCACAACTCTATCCATAGCCCACGCCTCGCAACCATACAACATTGTTGGAACCACTATTCCTTCAAACATACCCATTTTTGCTTTCCGAGATAATGTTCTCGACTTCCACACATTCTTCAAGGCTCCCAGAATTTTCGCCCCCTCCCCCACCCTATGATCCACTTCCGCTTCCATGGTTCCATCCGCTGCCAGATCCACTCCCAGATATCTAAAACACTTCACTTCCTCCAGTTTTTCTCCATTCAAACTCACCTCCCAATTGACTTGACCCTCAACCCTACTGTACCTAATAACCTTGCTCTTATTCACATTTACTCTTAACTTTCTTCTTTCACACACTTTACCAAAGTGAGTGCTCAAATTGTGAGTGAGTGAGTGCTCAAATTACAGAGGTATAAGTTTGTTGAGTATTCCTGGCAAATTATATGGGAGGGTATTGATTGAGAGGGTGAAGGCATGTACAGAGCATCAGATTGGGGAAGAGCAGTGTGGTTTCAGAAGTGGTAGAGGATGTGTGGATCAGGTGTTTACTTTGAAGAATGTATGTGAGAAATACTTAGAAAAGCAAATGGATTTGTATGTAGCATTTATGGATCTGGAGAAGGCATATGATAGAGTTGATAGAGATG
This sequence comes from Panulirus ornatus, assembly GCF_036320965.1. NCBI lineage: Eukaryota > Metazoa > Arthropoda > Malacostraca > Decapoda > Palinuridae > Panulirus > Panulirus ornatus. Next base: position 41,947,045 of record NC_092232.1, read on the forward strand.
CTCTGTGGAAGGTATTAAGAATATATGGTGTGGGAGGCAAGTTGTGAGAAGCAGTGAAAAGTTTTTATCAAGGATGTAAGGCATGTGTACGTGTAGGAAGAGAGGAAAGGGATTGGTTCTCAGTGAATGTAGGTTTGCGGCAGGGGTGTGTGATGTCTCCATGGTTGTTTAATTTGTTTATGGATGGGGTTGTTGGGAGGTGAATGCAAGAGTTTTGGAAAGAGGGGCAAGTATGAAGTCTGTTGTGGATGAGAGAGCTTGGGAAGTGAGTCAGTTGTTGTTCGCTGATGATACAGCGCTGGTGGCTGATTCATGGGAGAAACTGAAGAAGCTGGTGACTGAGTTTGGTGAAGTGTGTGAAAGAAGAAAGTTAAGAGTAAATGTGAATAAGAGCAAGGTAATTAGGTACAGTAGGGTTGAGGGTCAAGTCAATTGGGAGGTAAGTTTGAATGGAGAAAAACTGGAGGAAGTAAAGTGTTTTAGATATCTGGGAGTGGATCTGGCAGTGGATGGAACCATGGAAGTGGAAGTGGATCATAGGGTGGGGAAGGGGGCGAAAATCCTGGGAGCCTTGAAGAATGTGTGGAAGTCGAGAACATTATCTCGGAAAGCAAAAATGGGTATGTTTGAAGGAATAGTGGTTCCAACAATGTTGTATGGTTGCGAGGCGTGGGCTATGGATAGAGTTGTGCGCAGGAGGATGGATGTGCTGGAAATGAGATGTTTGAGGACAATGTGCGGTGTGAGGTGGTTTGATCGAGTAAGTAATGTAAGGGTAAGAGAGATGTGTGGAAATAAAAAGAGCGTGGTTGATAGAGCAGAAGAGGGTGTTTTGAAATGGTTTGGGCACATGGAGAGAATGAGTGTGGAAAGATTGACCAAGAGGATATATGTGTCGGAGGTGGAGGGAATGAGGAGAAGTGGGAGACCAAATTGGAGGTGGAAAGATGGAGTGAAAAAGATTTTGTGTGATCGGGGCCTGAACATGCAGGAGGGTGAAAGGAGGGCAAGGAATAGAGTGAATTGGATCGATGTGGTATACTGGGGTTGACGTGCTGTCAGTGGATTGAATCAGGGCATGTGAAGCGTCTGGGGTAAACCATGGAAAGCTGTGTAGGTATGTATATTTGCGTGTGTGGATGTATGTATATACATGTGTATGGGGGTGCGTTGGGCCATTTCTTTCGTCTGTTTCCTTGCACTACCTTGCAAACGCGGGATACAGCGGCAAAAAAAAATATGTATATATATATATATATATATATATATATATATATATATATATATATATATATATATATATATATAGTACGAAAGAAAAGAAAATATATATATATATATATATATATATATATATATATATATATATATATATATATATTCTTTCGTACTATTCGCCATTTCCCACGTCAGCGAGGTAGCGTTAAGAACAGAGGAATGGGCCTTTGAGGGAACATCCTCACCTGGCCCCATTCTCAGTTCCTCCTTTTTGAAAATTGAAAAAAACGAGAGGGGAGGATTTCCAGCCACCCGCTCCCTCCCCTTTTAGTCGCCTTCTACGACACGCAGGGAATACGTGGGAAGTATTCTTTCTCCCCTAACCCCAGGGATGATATATATATATATATTTTTTTTTTTTTTATACTTTGTCGCTGTCTCCCGCGTTTGCGAGGTAGCGCAAGGAAACAGACGAAAGAAATGGCCCAACCCCCCCCATACACATGTATATACATACGTCCACACACGCAAATATACATACCTACACAGCTTTCCATGGTTTACCCCAGACGCTTCACATGCCCTGATTCAATCCACTGACAGCACGTCAACCCCAGTATACCACATCGATCCAATTCACTCTATTCCTTGCCCTCCTTTCACCCTCCTGCATGTTCAGGCCCCGATCACACAAAATCTTTTTCACTCCATCTTTCCACCTCCAATTTGGTCTCCCTCTTCTCCTTGTTCCTTCCACCTCCGACACATATATCCTCTTGGTCAATCTTTCCTCACTCATTCTCTCCATGTGACCAAACCATTTCAAAACACCCTCTTCTACTCTCTCAACCACGCTCTTTTTATTTCCACACATCTCTCTTACCCTTACGTTACTTACTCGATCAAACCACCTCACACCACACATTGTCCTCAAACATCTCATTTCCAGCACATCCATCCTCCTGCCTACAACTCTATCCATAGTCCACGCCTCGCAACCATACAACATTGTTGGAACCACTATTCCTTCAAACATACCCATTTTTGCTTTCCGAGATAATGTTCTCGACTTCCACACATTCTTCAAGGCTCTCAGAATTTTCGCCCCCTCCCCCACCCTATGATCCACTTCCACTTCCATGTTTCCATCCGCTGCCAGATCCACTCCCAGATATCTAAAACACTTCACTTCCTCCAGTTTTTCTCCATTCAAACTCACCTCCCAATTGACTTGACCCTCAACCCTACTGTACCTAATAACCTTGCTCTTATTCACATTTACTCTTAACTTTCTTCTTTCACACACTTTACCAAACTCAGTCACCAGGTTCTGCAGTTTCTCACATGAATCAGCCACCAGCGCTGTATCATCAGCGAACAACAACTGACTCACTTCCCAAGCTCTCTCATCCCCAACAGACTTCATCCTTGCCCCTCTTTCCAAAACTCTTGCATTCACCTCCCTAACAACCTCATCCATAAACATATATATATATATATATATATATATATATATATATATTCTTTCGTACTATTCGCCATTTCCCACGTCAGCGAGGTAGCGTTAAGAACAGAGGAATGGGCCTTTGAGGGAACATCCTCACCTGGCCCCCTTCTCAGTTCCTTCTTTTGGAAAATTGAAAAAAACGAGAGGGGAGGATTTCCAGCCACCCGCTCCCTCCCCTTTTAGTCGCCTTCTACGACACGCAGGGAATACGTGGGAAGTATTCTTTCTCCACTATCCCCAGGGATGATATATATATATATCTTTCTTTCTTTCTTTCAAACTATTCGCCATTTCCCGCATTAGCGAGGTAGCGTTAAGAACAGAGGACTGGGCCTTGAGGGAATACCCTCACCTGGCCCAATTCTCTGTTCCTTCTTTTGGAAAACTAAAAAAAAAACGAGAGGGGGAGGATTTCCAGCCCCCCGCTCCCTCCCCTTTTAGTCGCCTTCTACGACACGCAGGGAATACGTGGGAAGTATTCTTTCTCCCCTATCCCCAGGGATATATATATATATATATATATATATATATATATATATATATATATATATATATATATATTTTTTTTTTTTTTTTTTGTCGCTGTCTCCTACGTTTGCGAGGTAGCACAAGAGGATGTGTGGATCAGGTGTTTGCTTTGAAGAATATATGTGAGAAATATTTACAAAAGCAAATGGATTTGTATGTAGCATTTATGGATCTGGAGAAGGCATATGATAGAGTTGATAGAGATGCTCTGTGGAAGGTATTAAGAATATATGGTGTGGGAGGCAAGTTGTTAGAAGCAGTGAAAAGTTTTTATCGAGGATGTAAGGCATGTGTACGTGTAGGAAGAGAGGAAAGTGATTGGTTCTCAGTGAATGTAGGTTTGCAGCAGGGGTGTGTGATGTCTCCATGGTTGTTTGATTTGTTTATGGATGGGGTTGTTAGGGAGGTGAATGCAAGAGTTTTGGAAAGAGGGGCAAGTATGCAGTCTGTTGTGGATGAGAGAGTTTGGGAAGTGAGTCAGTTGTTGTTCGCTGATGAAACAGCGCTGGTGGCTGATTCATGTGAGAAACTGCAGAAGCTGGTGACTGAGTTTGGTAAAGTGTGTGAAAGAAGAAAGTTAAGAATAATTTGCATAAGAGCAGGGTTATTAGGTACAGTAGGGTTGAGGGTCAAGTCAATTGGGAGGTAAGTTTGAATGGAGAAAAACTGGAGGAAGTAAAGTGTTTTAGATGTCTGAGAGTGGATCTGGCAGTGGATGGAACCATGGAAGCGGAAGTGAATCATAGGGTGGGGGAGGGGGCAAAAACCCTGGGAGCCTTGAAGAATGTTTAGAAGTCGAGAACATTATCTCGGAAAGCAGAAATGGGTATGTTTGAAGGAATAGTGGTTCCAACAATGTTGTATGGTTGCGAGACGTGCAGAGGAGGTTGGATGTGCTGGAAATGAGATGTTTGAGGACAATATGTGGTGTGAGGTGGTTTGATCGAGTAAGTAACGTAAGGGTAAGAGATGTGTGGAAATAAAAAGAGCGTTGTTGAGAGAGCAGAAGAGGGTGTTTTGAAATGGTTTGGGCACATGGAGAGAATGAGTGAGGAAAGATTGACCAAGAGGATATATGTGTCGGAGGTGGAGAGAACGAGGAGAAGTGGGAGACCAAATTGGAGGTGGAAAGATAGAGTGAAAAAGATCTTGATTGATCGGTGCCTGAATATGCACGAGGTTGAAAGGCGGGCAATGAATAGAGTGAATTGGATCGATGTGGTATACCGGGGTTGACGTGCTGTCAGTGGATTGAATCAGGGCATGTGAAGCGTCTGGGGTAAACCATGGAAAGTTGTGTGGGGCCTGGATGTGGAAAGGGAGCTGTGGTTTCGGGCATTATTACATGACAGCTAGAGACTGAGTGTGAACGAATGGGGCCTTTGTTGTATTTTCCTAGCGCTACCTCACACACATGAGGGGGGAGGGGGATTTTATTCCATGTGTGGCGAGGTGGCGATGGGAATAAATAAAGGCAGACAGTATGAATTATGTACATGTGTATATATATATATGTCTATGTGTGTATATATATGTGTACATTGAGATGTATAGGTATGTATATTTGCGTGTGTGGACGTGTATGTATATACATGTGTATGGGGGTGGGTTGGGCCATTTCTTTTGTCTGTTTTCTTGCGCTACCTCATGGATGCGGGAGACAGCGAGAAAGCAAAATAAATAAATAAATGATTATATATGTATATATATATATATATATATATGGGAGTGGGGGAGGAATGGGATGTATTTAGGGAATCAGTGATGGATTGCACAAAAGATGCTTGTGGCATGAGAAGAGTGGGAGGTGGGTTGATTAGAAAGGGTAGTGAGTGGTGGGATGAAGAAGTAAGAGTATTAGTTAAAGAGAAGAGAGAGGCATTTGGACGATTTTTGCAGGGAAAAAATGAAATTGAGTGGGAGACGTATAAAAGAAAGAGACAGGAGGTCAAGAGAAAGGTGCAAGAGGTGAAAAAAAGGGCAAATGAGAGTTGGGGTGAGAGAGTATCATTAAATTTTAGGGAGAATAAAAAGATGTTCTGGAAGGAGGTAAATAAAGTGAGTAAGACAAGGGAGCAAATGGGAACTTCAGTGAAGGGTGCAAATGGGGAGGTGATAACAAGTAGTGGTGATGTGAGAAGGAGATGGAGTGAGTATTTTGAAGGTTTGTTGAATGTGTTTGATGATAGAGTGGCAAATATAGGGTGTTTTGGTCGAGGTGGTGTGCAAAGTGCGAGGGTTGGGGAAAATGATTTGGTAAACAGAGAAGAGGTAGTAAAAGCTTTGCGGAAGATGAAAGCCGGCAAGGCAGCAGGTTTGGATGGTATTGCAGTGGAATTTATTAAAAAAGGGGGTGACTGTATTGTTGACTGGTTGGTAAGGTTATTTAATGTATGTAGGAGCGGGGGGCTGGAAATCCTCCCCTCTCAATTTTTTTTAATTTTCCAAAAGAAGGAACAGAGAAGGGGGCCAGGTGAGGATATTCCCTCAGTGGCCCAGTTCTCTGTTCTTAACGCTACCTCGCTAACGCGGGAAATGGCGAATAGTTTGAAAAAAAAAAAAAAAAAAAAAAATGACTCATGGTGAGGTGCCTGAGGATTGGCGGAATGCGTGTATAGTGCCATTGTACAAAGGCAAAGGGGATAAGAGTGAGTGCTCAAATTACAGAGGTATAAGTTTGTTGAGTATTCCTGGCAAATTATATGGGAGGGTATTGATTGAGAGGGTGAAGGCATGTACAGAGCATCAGATTGGGGAAGAGCAGTGTGGTTTCAGAAGTGGTAGTGGATGTGTGGATCAGGTGTTTGCTTTGAAGAATGTATGTGAGAAATACTTAGAAAAGCAAATGGATTTGTATGTAGCATTTATGGATCTGGAGAAGGCATATGATAGAGTTGATAGAGATGCTCTGTGGAAGGTATTAAGAATATATGGTGTGGGAGGCAAGTTGTTAGAAGCAGTGAAAAGTTTTTATCGAGGATGTAAGGCATGTGTACGTGTAGGAAGAGAGGAAAGTGATTGGTTCTCAGTGAATGTAGGTTTGCGGGAGGGGTGTGTGATGTCTCCATGGTTGTTTAATTTGTTTATGGATGGGGTTGTTAGGGAGGTGAATGCAAGAGTTTTGGAAAGAGAGGCAAGTATGAAGTCTGTTGTGGATGAGAGAGCTTGGGAAGTGAGTCAGTTGTTGTTCGCTGATGATACAGCGCTGGTGGCTGATTCATGTGAGAAAATGCAGAAGCTGGTGACTGAGTTTGGTAAAGTGTATGAAATAAGAAAGTTAAGAGTAAATGTGAATAAGAGCAAGGTTATTAGGTACAGTAGGGTTGAGGGTCAAGTCAATTGGGAGGTGAGTTTGAATGGAGAAAAACTGGAGGAAGTGAAGTGTTTTAGATATCTGGGAATGGATCTGGCAGCGGATGGAAACATGGAAGTGGAAGTGGATCATAGGGTGGGGGAGGGGGCGAAAATTCTGGGAGCCCTGAAGAATGTGTGGAAGTCGAGAATATTATCTCGGAAAGAAAAATGGGTATGTTTGAAGGAATAGTGGTTTCAACAATGTTGTATGGTTGCGTGGCGTGGACTATGGATAGAGTTGTGCGCAGGAGGATGGATGTGCTGGAAATGAGATGTTTGAGGACAATGTGTGGTGTGAGGTGGTTTGATCGAGTAAGTAACGTAAGGGTAAGAGAGATGTGTGGAAATAAAAAGAGCGTGGTTGAGAGAGCAGAAGAGGGTGTTTTGAAATGGTTTGGTCACATGGAGAGGATGAGTGAGGAAAGATTGACCAAGAGGATGTATGTGTCGGAGGTGGAGGGAACGAGGAGAAGAGGGAGACCAAATTGGAGATGGAAAGATGGAGTGAAAAAGATTTTGTGCGATCGTGGCCTGAACATGCAGGAGGGTGAAAGGAGGGCAAGGAATAGAGTGAATTGGAGCGATGTGGTATACTGGGGTTGACGTGCTGTCAGTGGATTGAATCAGGGCATGTGAGCGTCTGGGGTAAACCATGGAAAGCTGTGTAGGTATGTATATTTGCGTGTGTGGACGTATGTATATACATGTGTATGGGGGGGGGTTGGGCCATTTCTTTCGTCTGTTTCCTTGCGCTACCTCGCAAACGCGGGAGACAGCGACAAAGTAAAAAAAAAAAAATATATATATATATATATATATATATATATATATATATATATATATATATATATATATATATATATATATATATATATATATATATGATTTGGTAAACAGAGAAGAGGTGGTAAAAGCTTTGCAGAAGATGAAAGCCGGCAAGGCAAGGGGTTTGGATGGTATTGCAGTGGAATTTATTAAAAAAGGGGGTGACTGTATTGTTGACTGGTTGGTAAGGTTATCTAATGCATGTATGACTCATTTTGAGGTGCCTGAGGATTTGCAGAATGCTTGCATAGTACCATTGTACAAGGCAAAGGGAATAAGAGCGAGTGCTCAAACTGCAGAGGTATAAGTTTGTTGAGTATTCCTGGGAAATTATATGGGAGGATATTGATTGAGAGGGTGAAGGCATGTACAGAGCATCAGATTGGTGAAGAGCTGTGTGGTTTCAGAAGTGGCAGAGGATGTGTGGATCAGGTGTTTGCTTTGAAGAATGTATGTGAGAAATACTTAGAAAAGCAAATGGATTTGTATGTAGCATTTATGGATCTGGAGAAGGCATATGATAGAGTTGATAGAGATGCTCCGTGGAAGGTAAGAATATATGGTGTGGGAGGCAAGGTGTTAGAAGCAGTGAAAAGTTTTTATCGAGGATGTGATGCATGTGTATGTGTAGGAAGAGAGGAAAGTGATTGGTTCTCAGTGAACGTGGGTTTGAGGTAGGGGTGTGTGATGTCTCCATGGTTGTTTAATTTGTTTATGGATGGTGTTGTTAGGGAGGTGAATGGAAGAGTTTTGAAAGAGGGGCAAGTATGCAGTCTGTTGTGGATGATAGAGCTTGGAAAGTGAGTCAGTTGTTGTCTGATGATACAGTGCTGGTGGCTAATTCATGTAAGAAACTGCAGAAGCTGGTGACTGAGTTTGGTAAAGTGTATGAAAGAAGAAAGTTGAGAGTAAATGTGAATAAGAGCAAGGTTATTAGGTACAGTAGGGTTGAGGGTCAGGTCAATTGGGAGGTAAGTTTGAATGGAGAAAAACTGGAGGAAGTGAAGTGTTTTAGATATCTGGGAGTGGATTTGGCAGCGGATGGAACCATGGAAGCGGAAGTGAATCATAGGGTGGGGAAGGGGGTAAAAATTCTGGGAGCCTTGAAGAACGTGTGGAAGTCGAGTACATTATCTCAGAAAGCAAAAATGGGTATGTTTAAAGGAATAGTGGTTCCAACAATGTTGTATGGTTGCAAGGCGTGGGCTGTGGATAGAGTTGTGCGGAGGAGGGTGGATGTGCTGGAAATGAGATGTTTTAGGACAATATGTGGTGTGAGGTGGTTTGATTGATTAAATAATAATAGGGTAAGAGAGATGTGTGGTAATAAAAAGAGTGTGGTTGAGAGAGCAGAAGAGGGTGTTTTGAAATGGTGTGGTCACATGGAGAGAATGAGTGAGGAAAGATTGACCAAGAGGATATATGTGTCAGAGGTGGAGGGAACGAGGAGAAGTGGGAGACCAAGTTGGAGGTGGAAAGATGGAGTGAAAAAGATTTTGAGTTATCGGGGCCTGAACATGCAGGAGGGTGAAAGGATGCAAGGAATAGAGTGAATTGGAATGATGTAGTATACCGGGGTCGACGTGTTGTCAATGTATTGAACCAGGGCATGTGATGCGTCTGGGGTAAACCATGGAAAATTCTCTGGGGCCTGGATGTGGAAAGGGAGCTGTTGTTTTGGTGCATTATTACATGACAGCTAGAGACTGAATGTGAACAAATGGGTCCTTTGTTGTCTTTTTCTAGCGCTACCTCACACACATGAGGGGGGAGGGGGTTGTTATTTCATGTGTGGCGAGGTGTCGATGGGAATGAATAATGGCAGACAGTATGGATTATGTGCATGTGTATATATGTATATGTCTGTGTGTGTATATATATATATGTTTACGTTGAGATGTATAGGTATGTATATTTGCGTGTGTGGACGTGTGTGTATATATATGTGTATGTGGGTGGGTTGAGCCATTCTTTTGTCTGTTTCCTTGCGCTACTTCGCTAACGCGGGAGACAGTGACAAAGCAAAATAGATGATAAATATAATATATATTATCCTTGGGGATAGAGGATAAAGAATACTTCCCATGCATTCCTCTTGTGTTGTAGAAGGTGACTAAAGGGGACGGGAGTGGGGGGCAGAAAAACCCACCCCTTCTTGTATTATAGCTTTCTAAAGGGGAAACAGAAGAAGGAGTGATGCAGGGAGTGCTCATCCTCCTTGAAGGCTCAGATTGGGGTGTCTAAATGCGTGTTGATGTAACCAAGATGAGAAAAAAGGAGAGATAGGTACTATGTTTGAGGAAAGGAACCTGGATGTTTTGGCTCTGAGTGGAATGAAGCTCAAGGGTAAAGGGGAAGAGTGGTTTGGGAATGTCTTGGGAGTAAAGTCAGGGGTTAGTGAGAGGACAAGAGGAAGGGAAGGAGTAGCGCTACTCCTGAAATGGGAGTGGTGGGAGTATGTGATGGAGTGTAAGAAAGTAAACTCTAGATTGATATGGGTAAAACTGAAAGTGGATGGAGAGAGATGGGTGATTATTGGTGCATATACACCTGGGTATGAGAAGAAAGATCATGAGAGGCAAAGAGGCAAGCGTATTGGGAGCAGCTGAGTGAGTGTGTTAGTAGTTTTGATGCACGAGACCGGGTTATAGTAATGGGTGATTTGAATGCAAAGGTGAGTAATGTGCCAGTTGAGTTAATAATTGGTGCACATGGGGTGTTCAGTGTTGTAAATGGAAATGGTGAAGAGCTTGTAGATTTATGTGCTGAAAAAAAAATGCAGTCTGTTGTTGATGAGAGAGCTTGGGAAGTGAGTTAGTTATTGTTTGCTGATGATACAGTGCTGATGGCTGATTCAGGTGAGAAACTGCAGAAGCTGGTGACAGAGTTTGTTAAAGTGTGTGGAAGAAGAAAGCTGAGAGTAAATGTGAATAATAGCAAGGTTATTGGGTACAGTAGGGTAAAGGGACAAGTGAATTGGGAGTTAAGTTTGAATGGAGAAAAACTGGAGGAAGTGAAGTGTTTTAGATATCTGGGAGTGGATTTGGCACTGGATGGAACCATGGAAGCAGAAGTGAATCTTAGGGTGTGGGAGGGGGCGAAGGATCTGGGAGCATTGAAAAATTTGTGGAAGTTGAGAACGTTATCCTGGAATGTAAAAATGGGTATGTTTGAAGGAATAGTGGTTCTAACAATGTTATATGATTGCGAGGCATGGGCTATAGATCGAGTTTTGCGGAGGAGGGTGGATGTTATGGAAATGAGATGTTTAAGAGCAATATATGGTGTGAGGAGGTTTGATTGAGTGAGTAATGAAAGGGTAAGAGAGATGTGTGGTAATAAAAAGAGTGTGGTTGAGAGAGCAGAAGAGGGTGTTTTGAAATGGTTTGGTCACATGGAGAGAATGAGTGAGGAAAGATTGACTAAGAGGATATATATGTCAGAGGTGGAGGGAACAAGGAGAAGTAGGAGACCAAATTGGAGATGGAGAGATGGAGTGAAAAAGATTTTGAATGATCGGGGCCTGAACATGCAGGAGGCTGAAAGGCATGCAAGGAATAGTGTGAATTGGAACGATGTGGTATACTAGGGTCGACGTGCTGTCAATGGATTGAACTAGGGCATGTGAATCGTCTGGGGTAAACCATAGAAAGTTCTGTGGGGCCTGGATGTGGAAAGGGAGCTGTGGTTTCGGTGCATTATACATGACAGCTAGAGACTGAGTGTGAACAAATGTGGCCTTTTTTGTCTTTTCGTAGTGCTACCTCACACGCATGCGGAGGGAGGGGGTTGTCATTTCATGTGTGGCGGGATGGCAACGGGAATGAATAAAGGCAGCAAGTATGAATCATGTACATGTGTATGTATATATGTATGTGTCTGTGTTTGTATATATATGTATACGTTGAAACATATTAGTATGTATATGTGCGTGTGTGGACGTGTATGTATAGACATGTGGAAGTGGGTGGGTTGGGCCATTCTTTCGTCTGTTTCCTTGCACTACTTTGCTAACACGGGAGACAGTGACAAAATATAATAAAGAAATAAATATAAACCACATGGGAGACTGATTAAGACGCAAGAATTATTGGTCAGAATAAGGGGGAGACTCCTCTAATGGATGAAAGATTACTTTAGTGGAAATGAGCAAGGATGCATGTCAGAGGAGCCTTCCTTAAAAGGATGGAATGCACTAATGCAGTGCATCAGGGTTCTGTTTTGGGTTTGTTAATCTTCTTAGTCTGCATATATTACTTGCCAGAAGGTATGGACTCCTGCCTGAATATGTTTGCAGATGAGGCAAAGGTCATGAGGGAAGATAAAAGTAAGGAGGATTGCATCATCTTACATGGGGACCTAAACAGACTCCAAAGTTGGTCTGATATATGGTTGATGAAATTCAACCCAAGCAAATGTAAAACATTGAGAATGGGACAAAGTGAAACAGGGTTCAAAATTGTTAGTGTCTAGCAGGAAATATTATTTAGGATTCTGTGTGTGAGAAGGATTTGGGAGTCAACATTGTGTCCAACCTGATGCCAGAGTCCCATTTCAAGAGAATAGTAAAGGAGACAAAATAGTCATCTGGCTATTATCAGAATAGCTTTCAAGTATATGGTTAAGAAAATATTTTGTAAGCTTTTCTTATTGTACATAAGACCAAAGCTTGAATGTTATTCTCAAGTTTGGTCACTTTGCCTAAAGAAGCACATAGAGCCAATAGAGAAGGTTTAGAGGAGTGTATCAAAGATGGCACCAGAATTGAGAGAGCCAAGTTACAGGGAAAGACTAAAGGCTTTAGATTTGTCCACCTTAGAAGAGAGAAGTGTGAGAAGTGACCAGAACACACACTGTAAGTTTTTAAAACATCGATGATGAGGACGATGAAAAATTCTTTAAGAGATGTAGAAATAGAGCAACAAGAGGACATAGCATGAATTAAGCAAGAAACTTTTCAAAAAAGATGTAAAGAATTACTTTCATAGTATAAGTGAGCAATGGATAAATGGAATTAGGTAACTGAAGCTGTGGCAGATGGAAGACATACATGATTTTGTTATATGATGGTAGAGAATGTTCAAGGGATGGGGCCCCCATGATTGTAAGACTCTTTTCCCCCCATACATTACCAAGAGTTAATCACTCACCATCCTAAGCTGGGTACTCATTTATCTTCTATCCCTGAGAAGGGGTAAAGACATATGATATGACTGCTTCACCCAGGATTCAACTCCATCATGGCCTGACTCCAGTCAGATCCATGCTGACTAACAGTCAAAAATGCACTACAGTGTGTGTGTGTGTGTGTGTGTGTGTGTGTGTGTATGATGTGCGGGGTAGTAAATAAGTGATGTAAGAAAGTAATAGAGTATATGAAGTAAGGTAATTTGATATATACATGGTCCCTGTCCTCTGCCAATTTAGGTGAAAATGAAAATTAAAATTCACAATTTTCCCTAATGTGTGCTGACTTATTTCATGTGTTAAAATAATTTAATATTTAGTATTTTAATACTTCTCTTTTATATTTAGTATTTTAATACTTCTCTTTTAATGTTACTTAAATTTTTTTTGTATGGTACTTAGGTTCAAGATAGATTTTTATGTAAGATGTAAAACATCAAGCTGATAAAGAATAATTAACCATTTATGTGGGAAAAAATTATTGTTGCCCTCATCTATGAAACGATAAATTTTGTTTAGATCAAATTAAATAAGTTCCTGGAAAATTGAGCTGTGAACCTATTTCTAATAGGGAGTTCTAAGTTGATTTAACAGTTGATTTTCTTTCAGAAACTGGACTGTTGCTGTGACTTAAAAAAATTAAGTAATGTCCGCATTTTAGAGACTGGACTGTTGCTGAGATTTGAAAAAAATTAGGTAATGTCTATATAATAGATTATTACCTATTGGTAAGCAGTGAAGTGTAGGTCACCGTCATGACAACAACTGAGCAGAATGCTGTTAATAAATCATGGGAACTCTCCTTGTATGAACTTCACAGAACTCCCCAGGAAGCTATAACAGACAACACTGAAATTGCTGTTTCTCCACGCTCCTTACACTCTGAACTTATGTGCCCAATATGCCTGGATATGTTGAAGAATACTATGACCACAAAGGAATGCCTTCATCGATTTTGTCAGGTGAGTAAACCATAGTGCAGAGTTAGCCTTTGGTGTCTTGATGGGTCCTTGTGTTGAATTCTTTTGTTAACTTTTGGAGACTGTAAGGGTCCTTGTGTGAAGTCCTTATGTCAAACCTATTTTTATCTTTGATACAGAGTACAACTGGTATGAGGAACTCACCATAGAACATGTATGGTACAAGCCCATTTTTCCTAAGATGTATAGTCAGCAAACAGGTATTGCTGCACTTGCAGATCTTCACATTTTGAAACACAAGATGAAGAGTTTTGATATATTATACTGCCTGTTATCTTGTTATGGATTGCCAGGAACCTTTATTTGGCAATCACATTACTAAAATAGGAAAGGTGTTATTTACATTGGAAGGATGAATGGAATTAACCTCATCCTGTATTCTCTTTATCAAAATGCATTTCAAAAATCATTTTTATATTTCAGTTTTGGAATGAGTACATATAGGCAAAGTAATACACAAAATAATGTTACAATTACATTTTGAATTGTATTGTTACTGACTGTTATTGTGAATCCAAGTTTTCTCATTGAATACAAGAATTATTTAAAAAAAAACAACTGAAAATGTACTTTTGGAAAGTACATTTTGCTGATATACTCACTGCTTGTCAAATGAACATTTGAGTGTTATTACCAGCAAAAGCCAAACGGTTGAAAAGGCTTGATACCAGGGGAGAATGGCTATTTTTGTCCAGCCCATAACATCAGCTGGACTATCTGAGTTGGAGTTTGTCTCCTAATCATGTGAAATTTTATCTTCACCAGTGTCGCTGCCTGATTTCCCAATGTGTACTTGGTCATCTTGGTCATAGTCATCATCAGTTAGCTTACTGTGGCTCAGAGAGCAGTGGAAAGGCAAGAAGTAAGCCAGAGGCGAGTACCTTGTCATAGAAATCTTGCCATGCTGTCATGTGCTCATGTAAATAAATGTTTGTGCGACCATTAATTGAGTGAAATGACTCCTGCCATGCTCTTATATAGTGGGAATTATAGAAAACATATCTACAGTCCCACATGAGTAATCTTGGGATAATGATTTTCAGAATATAAGTGACCTGAGTTAACTTTAGATCATAATGATTTCAGAAATCTCAGTCTGAGTATATTCAGGGTGAAAGAGGAAGGGGTTTACAGGTATGTCTATATTCCTATTGTCTACTGTTTCTTTTAGTGAAACCTTTCTTGTATTCCCTGAGTGAAATATACTTAGATATTCAATATTTGTGAAAAAAGGGAATACAGGATATGATTAAACTGAAATGAAATATGCAGCAGTGAAAGTATATTCAGAAAATCTGGCAGAGTTGTATGACTCAAATTTCAAAACAAAAATGTTTCAGGTAAGACTTCATTTTAGTCATTGTGCTGTATTTCATTCACGTTTCATGTGATCAGATTGTTACTTGTGCCTTTCATTTTAAGTGTTTGATGGTGAATGGAATGCAGCCCTGATCCATATGATTTTTTTTTATTCAGTTATTCTATTTCTTGCCCTCCTTTCACTCTGCATTTACTATGGTAACAAAGAAGTCTTTTCACTCATCTCCACCTCCAAATTGTTCATAAATTCTGAACTCTCCTTTCACCTTCCGAACTATCCCTGGCAATCTCATACCAACACTTCTACCATGCTGTCCCAAACCATCTTCAACGAACCTTTGTGCCATCATGCATGAACGCTCGTAATATTACCACAAATCTCTTACCCTTACGTTATACTCGATAAACCTACTCAGATTACCATTTGGTCTTAATGCTCTTTTGCAATTCTTTCCTACCTTTGGAACATCTAAGGTCCTTGTGAACCTCCAACTTAAACATTTTTTTTGACAGATCAACTGATCAAACTCACTTTTGCTTCGTAGGTACGTGTTCTCCATTTTCCCAAATTTTTAGCACCAAATTTTGCCTGCCAACCCCACCCTTTAAACACTAGACTAATTGTTCCATACTGTCATCCGTCACTTTATATATTCAGAACACTTCATTCGCATATTTCTAAAATAGAAAGTACTTCCATTGGAGGATTGACCCTTAACCCCATCTGTTCCTTATAAAACCTGCTTTAAATCACATTTATATTCATTTTGTGTCCAACATTACAAAAACCATACAGTTCATGACAGTTTCTAATTGAATGCTACCTGCTGTTGGAATCATTCACATAAACAACGACTATTTCAAAAACTCCCAACCCAAACAGACTTTGAAATGCATTTTTGCAGACTCCTGTTTCAATACCTTACAACCCCATCCAAAACAAAGTTAAAAGAGACATACCAGGAGCACTGGCAACTTTACAGTCCATGAAACCAACTCACTTTCTGACGTTGAGTTTGCTCCTAACATGTAACATCTTCATCATCAAACATGTTCACTGCTTCAATCCCATTGTACCTGCACACATTGTTCTTAATCCTTCACAAGCATTCTTGCACTCAAAGATGCCTTCCCAGATCCAAAATGTAACAAACCATTGCTTTTCATAGAAATTTCCATCTGTCATTCTCAGAAAAAATTTCCGATCCACAATAATCTCTCCAGCTCTAAACCGATGCTTTACCAAATCTATGCTCTGTCCCACATGCCTTACCTCATAAATTTCAATACTGACCTGATATTCAGATCTAAAAATTTCAAACTCTATTGAGTATATTCAGGCTATTAACCTTGGGCTTCGTTCTAATTGCATTGCTCACTTTCCCTATAACCTCTTGATCCCGAGTGAAATATGATATCAATATTTAAAAATTACAACAGTCAAAAACGAACACCCTTTCTAATACATGTCCAGCTCATTCACAAACGCGCTGTTTGCTCAATCTTCGCAAACTAAAATTTCAGGCTTAGTTACAATCTATTTCTTCCTACTCATTCACTTTCCACTCGACAATATTGCACCCTTATTTCAAGCTCTGTCTGAACAATTCAACAGATCCATTATTTTTTTATATTATGTGTTAGGGAATTGTTAGGGCAAGCAGTGAAAAGTTTTTATCGAGGATGTAAGGCATGTGTATGTGTAGGAAGAGAGGAAAGTGGTTGGTTCTCAGTGAATGTTGGTATGCGGCAGGGTTGTGTGATGTCTCCATGGTTATTTAATTTGTTTATGGATGGGGTTGTTAGGGAGGTGAATGCAAGAGTTTTGTAAAGAGGGGCAAGTATACAGTCTGTTGTGGATGAGAGAGCTTGGGAAGTGAGTCAGTTGTTGTTCGCTGATGATACAGCACTGGTGACTGAGTTTGGTAAAGTGTGTGAAAGAAGAAAGCTGAGTGTAAGTGTGAATAAGAGCAAGGTTATTAGTTACAGTAGAGTTGAGGGACAAGTCAATTGGGAGGTAAGTTTGAATGGAGAAAAACTGGAGGAAGTGAAGTGTTTTAGATCTATGGGAGTGGATATGGCAGCGGATGGAACCATGGAAGTGGAAGTGAATCATAGGGTGGGGGAGAGGGCGAAAGTTCTGGGAGCATTGAAGAATGTGTGGAAGTCGAAAACATTATCTCGGAAAGCAAAAATGGGTATGTTTGAAGGAATAGTGGTTCCAACAATATGGTTGCGAGGCATGGGCTATAGATAGAGTTGTGCGGAGGAGGATGGATGTGTGGGAAATGAGATGTTTTAGGACAATATGTGGTGTGAGATGGTTTGATCGAGTAGGTAATAATAGGGTAAGAGAGATGTGTGGTAATAAAAAGAGTGTGGTTGAGAGAACAGAAGAGGGTGTTCTGAAATGGTTTTGTCACATGGAGAGAATGAGTGAGGAAAGATTGACCAAGTGGATATATGTGTCAGAGGTGGAGTGAACGAAAAGTGGGAGAGCAAATTGGAGGTGGAAAGATGAAGTGAAAAAGATTTCGAGTGATTGAGGCCTGAACATGCAGGAGGGTGAAAGGCGTGCAAGGAATAGAGTGAATTAGAATGATGTGGTATACCGGGCTCGACGTGCAATCACTGGATTGAACCTGGGCGTGTGAAGCATCTGGGGTAAACCATGGAAAGTTCTGTGGGGCCTGGATGTGGAAAGGGAGCTGTGGTTTCAGTGCATTATACATGACAGCTAGAGACTGAGTGTGAACGAATGTGGCCTTTGTTGTCTTTTCCTAGTGCTACCTTGCACACATGCGGGGGGAGAGGGGTTGTTATTTCATGTGTGGCGGGACGGCGATGGGAATGAATAAAGGCAGACAGTATGAATTATGTACATGTGTATATATGTATATGTCTGTGTGTGTATATATATGCATACGTTGAGATGTATGGGTATGTATATTTGTGTGTGAACGTGTATGTATATATATGTGTATGTGGATGGGTTGGGCCATTCTTTCGTCTGTTTCCTTGCTCTACCTCACTAATGCGGGAGACAGCGACAAAGGAAAATAAATAGAATATATTTCAAATATAAGATACCTGTCTTGTGAACATTGTTTATACATATTTCAAATATAAGATACCTATCTTGTGAACATTGTTATTCATGCTCTAAAGTCATGTGATTAAAGGAAAATTAGCTTGCTTTGGTTTGATAATTCCCTCATGAACAAAACGTGATATCTATCAGATCATCTACTGCCCTTAGCAAAACTATTGACTTTATAAAGAAACTAGTCAATCCTTTTACTTTTTTTGTACACACACAATAATTGGCACAGTAATTTGCAGTATTGATATTTCATTACAGTACAGGAATCATTGTTATTTGGGAAATGAATTATTATTTTTTTGGCCTACTGTAGTGGACTCCATAGCAGTGGAGAAAATGACACAGTTATTGATGAGGCATTAGAGATGTTTACAGAAAAATAATTTTGATATTTTCCTTTTTTTCCTGTGTTTGATATTTATTTATTTATTTTGCTTTGTCGCTGTCTCCCGCGTTAGTGAGGTAGCGCAAGGAAACAGACGAAAGAAATGGCCCAACCCACCCACATACACATGTATATATATACACGTCCACACACACAAATATTCATACCTATACATCTCAACATATACATATATATACACACACAGACATATACATATATACACATGTACATATTTCATACTGTCTGCCCTTATTCATTCCCATCGCCACCTCGCCACACATGAAATAACAACCCCCTCCCCCCTCGTGTGTGTGAGGTAGCGCTAGGAAAAGATAAAAAAGGCCACATTTGCTCACACTCAGTCTCTAGCTGTTATGTAATAATGCACCGAAAGCACAACTCCCTTTCCACATTCAGGCCCAACAGAACTTTCCATGGTTTACCCCAGACGCTTCACATGCCCTGGTTCAATCCATTGACAGCACGTCAACCCCGGTATACCACATCGTTCCAATTCTCTCTATTCCTTGCACACCTTTCACCCTCCTGCCTGTTCAGGCCCTGATCACTCAAAATCTTTTTCACTCCATCTTTCCACCTCCAATTTAGTCTCCCACTTCTCCTCATTCCCTCCACCTTTGACACATATATCCTCTTGGTCAATCTTTCCTCACTCATTCTCTCCATGTGACCAAACCATTTCAAAACACCGTCTTCTGCTCTCTTAATCACACTCTTTTTATTACCACACATCTCTCTTACCCTATTATTACTTACTTGATCAAACCATCTCACACCACATATTGTCCTCAAACATCTCATTTCCTGCACATCCACCCTCCTCCACACAACTCTATCCATAGCCCACACCTCGCAACCATATAACATAGTTGAAACCACTATTCATTCAAACATACCCATTTTTGCTTTCTGAGATAATGTTCTCGACTTCCACACATTCTTCAACGCTCCCAGAACTTTCACCCCTCCCCTACCCTATGACTCACTTTCACTTCCATGGTTCCATCCACTGCCAAATCCACTCCCAGATATCTAAAACACTTCACTTCCTCCAGTTTTCTCCATTCAGACTTACCTCCCAGTTGACTTGTCCCTCAACCCTACTGTACCTAATAACCTTGCTCTTATTCACATTTACTCTCAGCTTTCTTCTTTCACACACTTTACCAGACTCGGTCACCAGCTTCTCCAGTTCCTCACCTGACTCAGCCACCAGCGCTGTATCATCAGCAAACAATAACTGACTCACTTCCCAAGCTCTCTCATCCACAACAGACTGCATACTTGCCCCTCTTTCCAAAACTCTTGCATTCACCTCCCTAACAACCCCATCCATAAACAAATTAAACAACCATGGAGACATCACACACCCCTGCCACAAACCTACATTCGCTGAGAACAATCACTTTCCTCTCTTCCTACACATACACATGCCTTACATCCTCGATTAAAACTTTTCACTGTTTCTAACAACTTTCCTCCCACACCGTATATTCTTAATACCTTTCACAGAGCATCTCTATCAACTCTATCATATGCCTTCTCCAGATCCATAAGTGCTTCATACAAATACATTTGCTTTTCTAAGTATTTCTCACATACATTCTTCAAAGCAAACACCTGATCCACACATCCTCTACCACTTCTGAAACCACACTGCTCTTCCCCAATCTGATGCTCTGTACATGCCTTCACCCTCTCAATCAATACCCTCCCATATAATTTCCCAGGAATACTTAACAAACTTATACCTCTGTTATTTGAGCACTCACTTTTATCCCCTTTGCCTTTCTACATTGGCACTATGCAAGCATTCTGCCAATCCTCAGGCACCTCACTGTAAGTCATACATGCATTAAATAACCTTACCAACCACTCAACAATACAATCACCCCCTTTTGTGATAAATTCCGCTGCAATATCTTGCAAACCTTCTGCCTTGCCAGCTTTCATCTTCCACAAAGCTTTTACTACCTCTTCTCTGTTTACCAAATCATTCTTCCTAACCCTTTCACTTTGCACACCGCCTCGACCAAAACACCCGATATCTGCCACTCTATCATCAAACACATTCAACAAGCCTTCAAAATACTCACTCCATCTCCTCACATCACCACTACTTGTTATCTCTTCCCCATTAGCCCCCTTCACCGATGTTCCCATTTGTTCCCTTGTCTTACGCACTTTATTTACCTCCTTCCAATAATAGGAGGCATGAGTGATTTAAAGGATTGTTAATCATTTTTGATGACAGGGTGGCAGATTTAGGGTGTTTGGGTGAGGATGGTAAGCAGTGAGAGCCATGGCAAGTGATTTAGTGAAAGGAGAAGAGGTCCTAAAAGCCTTGCATGAATTGAATTGTGGGAAGCAGCTGGAGTGGATGGTATTGCAATTAAGTTTCTTAAGAAAAGGAGCAATTGTGTTGTTGATTGGTTAATTAAGATTTCCATTGTATATACAAGAATGGATCGTGGTAAGTTGCCTAAGGATTGGTGGAATGCACTTATAGTGCCACTGTATGAAGGCAAGGGGGACAAAGGTGAGTGTTCAAATTACAGAGGTAATATTTTGCTGAATGTATGTGGTAAACTGTGTGAACAAGTGGTGACTGATAAGG
The DNA here is from genome assembly GCF_036320965.1 of Panulirus ornatus. Taxonomy (NCBI): domain Eukaryota; kingdom Metazoa; phylum Arthropoda; class Malacostraca; order Decapoda; family Palinuridae; genus Panulirus; species Panulirus ornatus. The sequence goes on from NC_092232.1 coordinate 41,968,090, forward strand.
TGGTCGCATGCACAGAGTATCAGATTGGGGAAGAACAGTGTGGTTTCAGAAGTGGTAGAGAATGTGTGGATCAGATGTTTGCTCTAATGCTTAGAGAAACAATGATTTTCATGTGGCATTTATGGATAAAGAGAAAGATTATGATCGGGTTAATAGAGATACTTTGTGAAAGATGTTGCATATATGTGGTGTGAGGAAACCTATTATCCATGAGGAGTTTTTATCGAGAGAGTAAGGTGTTTGTGTGTGTGTTAGGACAGAGAGGAGGGTTAGTGGTTCCTGATGAAGTTGGATCTGTTTCAGGGGTGTATAGTGGCACCATGGCTGTTTAGTTTGTTTATTGATGGGTGGTGAGGGAGGTAAAGGCAAGGGTCTTGGAGAGATGGACAGGTGTGCAGTCTGTAGGGAGTGAGGGATTCTGTGAAGTGAGTTTTTGTTTGCTGATGATGTGGCACTGGGGGCATATTCAAGTGAGAAACTGCTGAAGTTGGTGTCTGAATTTGGGAGAGTGTGTGAAAAGAATAAGTTGAGAGTAAATGTGAATAAAAGCAAGATTGTTAGGTATAGCAAGTGTCACAATGATACAGGAGTTTTTTTTTTCCAGCAAAATATTTTAGCTTTTTACCTGTTATCTGTTACAGAAACCCTTCTTTATCTAAGTATAGCAAAATGAGAATGAAAGCTGAAAAAGATTGATGTGCTAGCTTCTTCCAGGCCTGTTTAGATATCTCTAGCCAGTATATCATAACATTAGTTGCCTACAGATGTCTCTTCCACATGTACAAGGTTAGTGGGGATGTCTCCCATGCAGGCTTTCCTCTGTCTTTTGTATTCCTCTAGAGTCACCCTCTAAGTCACTAATTTCGTCTTTCTCATATTCTTCTCCTTCACTTTCCTCACCAACTGATGCATATGTGTTCCTCCTGATAACACAGGTCATCTAACTATTTATGGGATTTCTATAAGGTCTCCGTGTAGGTTGACAGCTATGTTTACTGATGGCTGTAGGAGTACTTAAGATAGCTGAATTTTTTCCTTTTTTTCCATTTAGCTACATATGAGACTTCTATAAGCTACTAATGGTACAGTCAGTTGGTATAGATATTCAAACAGGTGTGGAAATAGTTAGCACATTATTTTTTGTTGGCTTTCATTCTAAGAGCGCATGAATTGTTGTTGGTTGCCATATTAGGGTTAAGCAAAACTCTTCACTTGCCCCACCTGATCATCTGACTCACCTTCCCCTTTGAAAGTTAAATCACCATCTGGTGACCTTTTTGGATTGAGGCCAATGAAGTAAGAATGGGGATTTTGGTAGCATAGTATTGTGGCTAGGTGTTCGGGGTGGTTACAACTTAGCAAATGATTCCAGCATTGTTTTTTAATGGCAGATTTTTTTCTTAATGCCCTCTGGACATTTTGAAACTATTCATCTGTATGCTTAAGAAAAGAAAGGTCTTAATTTTTAGGAAAGATATAATGCAAAATCCCTAAAGAAAGAGGCACTTTTATGTTTTAACGGATTTTTTTTTCAAACTATCTGCCATTTCTCGCGTAAGCGAGGTAGTGTTAAGAACAAAGGACTGGGCCTTTAAGGGAATATCCTCACCTGGCCCCCTTCTCTTTCCTTCTTTTGGAAAATTAAAAAAAAAAAAAAAACGAGAGGGGAGGATTTCCAGCCCCCACTCCCTCCCCTTTTAGTCGCCTTCTACGACATGCAGGGAATACGTGGGAAGTATTCTACTTGGGCATTATGTGTAAGAAGTTACACTATTTCATTTCTCTGTGGTAATCAGTGAAATGCACCTTTGAATACAATGTGTAATGATGCTTAGCATTTGGCGATGGGAACTTCTGTTGAACATAATGCGTCATAGCATGTACAGGTAAAACAGGAGGACATTTTCAATTTCTAATGAGAAAGATGTAGGTAGAGGGCTTAGAAGTCATATCTCCATGGTTTGTTCAGTTTGGGACCAGAATTGAGTATTTTGACTAAACTCACTTAGATGAAGATTGCATCACTAGAAAACTCTTTTAATGTAGTTCATGATGTTATGTATTTAAAGGAGTGCTTTTGATTAGTACAGTTTTCTTTCCAGGAATGTATCATCACAGCATTAAGGTCTGGTAACAAAGAGTGTCCAACCTGCCGAAAAAAATTAGTATCGAAAAGATCTTTACGACCGGATCCAAACTTTGATACCTTAATCTCCAAGATATACCCCAACCGTGATGAATATGAGCAACATCAGGAACGAGTTATAGCCAAGCTCAACAAAAATCATAATCATGCCTCACTGATAACTTCAATTGAAGAGGGTATCAAACTTCAGATTCTAAGCCGTCAGAAGAATCGTAAGGCCATGCAAGAGGAAGGTACCACACCAACACCAACACCATCAGCACCTTCTACTCCTACTCCTAGTGAACCTCCAAGTACTCCAACCACTACTAATACTAGTGCTGCCAGTGCTACAACTCCTACAAATGTTGCAACTCCTACAAATGCCACCACTCCAACAAATGCTGCCTCCTCGGCAGTAGGGCCCAAGGTCAAAAGGCAACGGAGGACATCAGACAATGAGTCAGGAGCAGGATCCAGTATTGATGGTAACCCTGGAGAAGAAGCTGAAGGACCAAGTGAATCTGGAGAGATAGAGCTAGTGTTTAGACCACATCCACTTGAAATGAATGAGGATAATGAACTTATAAGAGAATTGAAGGATTCTTCCATACGTTACATTAAAACAACAGCAAATGCAACTAGTAAGTTTGATTATTTTATATTAGCTGCTAATGTCCTTGCAGGTCTATGGCCTTTTGAACAGAATGGTTTTAGGAAAGTCTGGATGTATCATCTCACTCTGTAGATAGATGAAATCATACATGAAATTCATCTTGTGTGTCAAGAATATTAGTGTGTTTTGGTTACTCTTGGAAACCCAGAAAAAGATGTAAGGAAAAGTGTATAGATAAGGAAATGAGAAGGAATAGGAGTATGCATTTCCTTATAAGTATTAAATTGTCTATAACAATAGATGAAGAAGGGAAATGAGCCATTCTGATTATCATTTTTATAAATCATATATCTCTTCATGTAGGGACTCCTCTTGAAGGGATGGTTTAAAAATCTCCAGACTTATCCAAACACATGTCAGTCTATCACACCTTCCTGAATCCTCTACCCATTACACTACTAGGATGCCAACTGTCTTCCCTTCATTCTTTTCTTTGTCCATATGACTCATATATTTTCTTTACCTACCTTTCATTGTGCATACTTTTGCCATGAACAAAACAGAGAAGATATTTCGTTTAACCTACTCTCTACCACTCTGTGGAACTCTACTCTTCATGTTTACCTAACAATTTTTTCATTATTATTATTTATTTTGCTTTGTCGCTGTCTCCCGCGTTAGCGAGGTAGCACAAGGAAACAGACGAAAGAATGGCCCAACCCACCCACATACACATGTATATACATACACGTCCACACACGCAAATATACATACCTATACATCTCAATATCATCTGTAAATACCACAGGATTTCCTCAGATAACTAACTTGTTTACAAAGCCTGAATCTCAGAAATATCTGTTACATTTCAGGTTCATACAATATTCTACATACCCAAGTTAGAGTTTCCAGAATTATGCTGCCTTCACTTTCTTTATTTACTTGGCTAGGGAGTTATGGTCATCGCTTCATGTCTGTTGTCATCATTCGCTTGTAAACTTTTCAATCTCCTGTCTGTCTGTAAACATTTTGTATTTTACTCATTCACCATTATCATAGAAGCTAGATTTCAGCTTTGTTGAGCCATTATATGAGATCATCTTACTCATTCTGCTTTAGACATTTTATACTTTCTTTTCACTTTATGTCTGTTGCATTTAATACACTCTTTAGGTATTTTTGTGCATGGCAGGTTTTCCTTATTGGGTTGAGAACACCTCACAGATCATTTCTTCCCAACTTACTCTCTTTATATTAGGACTAAAATTGCTAGATTCATTTCCGTGGTTGCTTTTATTTTATCTTAGTGTGGGCCATTATAAAAACGGCCCACACTTGATGTCAGTGGCCACACAGTAATCACATGATGCAGCAGCTTAACAGGTAATGTGTGGTCTAGCTAGTGGTGAGAGCATACAAGCAGCTAGCTCTCAGAAGCAAACACAAAAGTGATACCTATAGAAGAGGGAAAGTGAGCCAACATTTCAGCAAAAGGTAAGCATGTCAAGATTTTAAGTTATCCCAGAAGTGTTCATAGGTTGGGCTGCTCTTGACTCAACTGTGTCAAGTAAAGATGTAGAGCTAGAAGCACTCTGTATGTGAAAGCAGTACATAGATCCATACAAGGATGAATCGAACCTTTTCATAATTGGAGTAACTATTTAGAAGGAAAGAAATTTTGACACCTACAGTGGAGACAGACTTAGCTATTTCCGTAATGTGGGGTTTCCGAGGTAGAGTGGATGTTACAGTAATGCCAAGTATGTTCATTGAGTCAGGAGGTGGAATTATAAAACCATTGAAGGAATGAGGAAAGTTGAGAGGAAATTTCGGTAAAGACGTGGGCAGAAAGTGGCTTTTGGAGACATTGAGATTAACCAGATTTCATCTACCCCAGTGAGATATCACACTTCCTTTGAATAGAGGGATGATTTCATCGAGGATAACATTATATGTTATTTATTTATTATACTTTGTCGCTGTCTCCTGCATTAGCGAGGTAGAACAAGAAAACAGACGGAAGAATGGCCCAACCCACCCATATACACACATATATACATAGACGTCCACACACACACATATATTTTTTTTTCTTTTATTATACTTTGTCGCTGTCTCCCGCGTTTGCGAGGTAGCGCAAGGAAACAGACGAAAGAAATGGCCCAACCCCCCCCCATACACATGTATATACATACGTCCACACACGCAAATATACATACCTACACAGCTTTCCATGGTTTACCCCAGACGCTTCACATGCCCTGCTTCAATCCACTGACAGCACGTCAACCCCAGTATACCACATCGCTCCAATTCACTCTATTCCTTGCCCTCCTTTCACCCTCCTGCATGTTCAGGCCCCGATCACACAAAATCTTTTTCACTCCATCTTTCCACCTCCAATTTGGTCTCCCTCTTCTCCTTGTTCCCTCCTCCTCCGACACATATATCCTCTTGGTCAATCTTTCCTCACTCATCTCTCCATGTGCCCAAACCACTTCAAAACACCCTCTTCTGCTCTCTCAACCACGCTCTTTTTATTTCCACACATCTCTCTTACCCTTACGTTACTCACTCGATCAAACCACCTCACACCACACATTGTCCTCAAACATCTCATTTCCAGGACATCCATCCTCCTGCGCACAACTCTATCCATAGCCCACACCTCGCAACCATACAACATTGTTGGAACCACTATTCCTTCAAACATACCCATTTTTGCTTTCCGAGATAATGTTCTCGACTTCCACACATTCTTCAAGGCCCCCAGGATTTTCGCCCCCTCCCCCACCCTATGATCCACTTCCGCTTCCATGGTTCCATCCGCTGCCAGATCCACTCCCAGATATCTAAAACACTTCACTTCCTCCAGTTTTTCTCCATTCAAACTCACCTCCCAATTGACTTGACCCTCAACCCTACTGTGCCTAATAACCTTACTCTTATTCACATTTACTCTTAACTTTCTTCTTCCACACACTTTTCCAAACTCAGTCACCAGCTTCTGCAGTTTCTCACATGAATCAGCCACCAGCACTGTATCATCAGCGAACAACAACTGACTCACTTCCCAAGCTCTCTCATCCCCAACAGATTTCATACTTGCCCCTCTTTCCAAAACTCTTGCATTTACCTCCCTAACAACCCCATCCATAAACAAATTAAACAACCATGGAGACATCACACACCCCTGCCGCAAACCTACATTCACTGAGAACCAATCACTTTCCTCTCTTCCTACACGTACACATGCCTTACATCCTCGATAAAAACTTTTCACTGCTTCTAACAACTTTCCTCTCACACCATATATTCTTAATACCTTCCACAGAGCATCTCTATCAACTCTATCATATGCCTTCTCCAGATCCATAAATGCTACATACAAATCCATTTGCTTTTCTAAGTATTTCTCACATACATTCTTCAAAGCAAACACCTGATCCACACATCCTCTACCACTTCTGAAACCACACTGCTCTTCCCCAATCTGATGCTCTGTACATGCCTTCACCCTCTCAATCAATACCCTCCCATATAATTTACCAGGAATACTCAACAAACTTATACCTCTGTAATTTGAGCACTCACTCTTATCCCCTTTGCATTTGTACAATGGCACTATGCACGCATTCCGCCAATCCTCAGGCACCTCACCATGAGTCATACATACATTAAATAACCTTACCAACCAGTCAACAATACAGTCACCCCCTTTTTTAATAAATTCCACTGCAATACCATCCAAACCTGCTGCCTTGCTGGCTTTCATCTTCCGCAAAGCTTTCACTACCTCTTCTCTGTTTACCAAATCATTTTCCCTAACCCTCTCACTTTGCACACCACCTCGACCAAAACACCCTATATCTGCCACTCTATCATCAAACACATTCAACAAACCTTCAAAATACTCACTCCATCTCCTTCTCACATCACCACTACTTGTTATCACCTCCCCATTTGCGCCCTTCACCGCAGTTCCCATTTGCTCCCTTGTCTTACGCACTTTATTTACCTCCTTCCAGAACATCTTTTTATTCTCCCTAAAATTTAATGATACTCTCTCACCCCAACTCTCATATATATACCTATAATTTCAATTGGTGAGAGTAAGTGAGCTTGGGAAGGAGACTTGTGTGAGGAAGTACCAGGAGAGACTGAGTACAGAATGGAAAAAGGTGAGAAGAATGGAAGTAAGGGGAGTGGGGGAGGAATGGGATGTATTTAGGGAATCAGTGATGGATTGGGCAAAAGATGCTTGTGGCATGAGAAGAGTGGGAGGTGGGTTGATTAGAAAGGGTAGTGAGTGGTGGGATGAAGAAGTAAGATTATTAGTGAAAGAGAAGAGAGAGGCACTTGGATGATTTTTGCAGGGAAAAAATGCAATTGAGTGGGAGATATATAAAAGAAAGAGACAGGAGGTCAAGAGAAAGGTGCAAGAGGTGAAAAAGGGCAAATGAGAGTTGGGGTGAGAGAGTATCATTAAATTTTAGGGACAATAAAAAGATGTTCTGGAAGGAGGTAAATAAAGTGACAAGGGAGCAAATGGGAACTTCAGTGAAGGGCGCAAATGGGGAGGTGATAACAAGTAGTGGTGATGTGAGGAGATGGAGTGAGTATTTTGAAAGTTTGTTGAATGTGTTTGATGATAGAGTGGCAGATATAGGGTGTTTTGGTCGAGGTGGTGTGCAAAGTGAGAGGGTTAGGGAAAATGATTTGGTAAACAGAGAATAGGTAGTAAAAGCTTTGCAGAAGATGAAAGCCGGCAAGGCAGCAGGTTTGGATGGTATTGCAGTGGAATTTATTAAAAAAGGGGGTGACTGTATTGTTGACTGGTTGGAAAGGTTATTTAATGTATGTATGACTCATGGTGAGGTGCTTGAGGATTGGCGGAATGCGTGCATAGTGCCATTGTACAAAGGCAAAGGGGATAAGAGTGAGTGCTCAAATTACAGAGGTATAAGTTTGTTGAGTATTCCTGGTAAATTATATGGGAGGGTATTGATTGAGAGGGTGAAGGCATGTACAGAGCATCAGATTGGGGAAGAGCAGTGTGGTTTCAGAAGTGGTAGAGGATGTGTGGATCAGGTGTTTGCTTTGAAGAATGTATGTGAGAAATACTTAGAAAAGCAAATAGATTTGTATGTAGCATTTATGGATCTGGAGAAGGCATATGATAGAGTCGATAGAGATGCTCTGTGGAAGGTATTAAGAATATATGGTGTGGGAGGCAAGTTGTTAGAAGCAGTGAAAAGTTTTAATCGAGGATGTAAGGCATGTGTATGTGTAGGAAGAGAGGAAAGTGATTGGTTCTCAGCGAATGTAGGTTTGCGGCAGGGGTGTGTGATGTCTCCATGGTTGTTTAATTTGTTTATGGATGGAGTTGTTAGGGAGGTGAATGCAAGAGTTTTGGAAAGAGGGGCAAGTATGAAGTCTGTTGTGGATGAAAGAGCTTGGAAGTGAGTCAGTTGTTGTTCGCTGATGATACAGCGCTGGTGGCTGATTCATGTGAGAAACTGCAGAAGCTGGTGACTGAGTTTGGTAAAGTGTGTGAAAGAAGAAAGTTAAGAGTAAATGTGAATAAGAGCAAGGTTATTAGGTACAGTAGGGTTGAGGGTCAAGTCAATTGGGAGGTAAGTTTGAATGGAGAAAAACTGGAGGAAGTAAAGTGTTTTAGATATCTGGGAGTGGATCTGGCAGCGGATGGAACCATGGAAGTAGAAGTGAATCATAGGGTGGGGGAGGGGGCGAAAATCCTGGGAGCCTTGAAGAATGTGTGGAAGTCGAGAACATTAACTCGGAAAGCAAAAATGGGTATGTTTGAAGGAATAGTGGTTCCAACAATGTTGTATGGTTGCGAGGCGTGGGCTATGGATAGAGTTGTGCGCAGGAGGATGGATGTGCTGGAAATGAGATGTTTGAGGACAATGTGTGGTGTGAGGTGGTTTGATCGAGTAAGTAATATAAGGGTAAGAGAGATGTGTGGAAATGAAAAGAGCGTGGTTGAGAGAGCAGAAGAGGGTGTTTTGAAATGGTTTGGGCACATGGAGAGAATGAGTGAGGAAAGATTGACCAAGAGGATATATGTGTCGGAGGTGGAGGGAACGAGGAGAAGTGGGAGACCAAATTGGAGGTGGAAAGATGGAGTGAAAAAGATTTTGTGTGATCGGGGCCTGAACATGCAGGAGGGTGAAAGGAGGGCAAGGAATAGAGTGAATTGGATCGATGTGGTATACCGGGGTTGACGTGCTGTCAGTGGATTGAATCAGGGCATGTGAAGCGTATGGGGTAAACCATGGAAAGTTTTGTGTTGCCTGGATGTGGAAAGGGAGCTGTGGTTTCGGGCATTATTGCATGACAGCTAGAGACTGAGTGTGAACGAATGGGGCCTTTGTTGTCTTTTCCTAGTGCTACCTCGCACACATGAGGCGGAAGAGGGATGGTATTCCATGTGTGGCGAGGTGGCAATGGGAATGAATAAAGGCAGACAGTGTGAATTGTGTGCATGGGTATATATGTATGTGTCTGTGTGTATATATATATGTGTACATTGAGATGTATAGGTATGTATATTTGCGTGTGTGGACAAGTATGTATATACATTGTGTATGGGGGTGGGTTGGGCCATTTCTTTCGTCTGTTTCCTTGCGCGACCTCGCAAACGCGGGAGACGGCGGCAAAAAATATATATATATATATATATATATATATATATATATATATATATTTTTTTTTTTTTGCTTTGTCGCTGTCTCCCGCGTTTGCGAGGTAGCGCAAGGAAACAGACGAAAGAAATGGCCCAACCCACCCCCATACACATGTATATACATACGTCCACACACGCAAAATATACATACCTACACAGCTTTCCATGGTTTACCCCAGACGCTTCACATGCCCCGATTCAATCCACTGACAGCACGTCAACCCCGATATACCACATCGCTCCAATTCACTCTATTCCTTGCCCTCCTTTCACCCTCCTGCATGTTCAGGCCCCGATCACACAAAATCTTTTTCACTCCATCTTCCCACCTCCAATTTGGTCTCCCTCTTCTCCTCGTTCCATCCTCCTCCGACACATATATCCTCTTGGTCAACCTTTCCTCACTCATTCTCTCCATGTGCCCAAACCATTTCAAAACACCCTCTTCTGCTCTCTCAACCACGCTCTTTTTATTTCCACACATCTCTCTTACCCTTATGTTACTTACTCGATCAAACCACCTCACACCACACATTGTCCTCAAACATCTCATTTCCAGCACATCCATCCTCCTGCGCACAACTCTATCCATAGCCCACGCCTCGCAACCATACAACATTGTTGGAACCACTATTCCTTCAAACATACCCATTTTTGCTTTCCGAGATAATGTTCTCGACTTCCACACATTCTTCAAGGCCCCCAGGATTTTCGCCCCCTCCCCCACCCTATGATCCACTTCCGCTTCCATGGTTCCATCCGCTGACAGATCCACTCCCAGATATCTAAAACACTTCACTTCCTCCAGTTTTTCTCCATTCAAACTCACCTCCCAATTGACTTGACCCTCAACCCTACTGTACCTAATAACCTTGCTCTTATTCACATTTACTCTTAACTTTCTTCTTTCACACACTTTACCAAACTCAGTCACCAGCTTCTGCAGTTTCTCACATGAATCAGCCACCAGCGCTGTATCATCAGCGAACAACAACTGACTCACTTCCCAAGCTCTCTCATCCCCAACAGACTTCATACTTGCCCCTCTTTCCAAAACTCTTGCATTCACCTCCCTAACAACCCCATCCATAAACAAATTAAACAACCATGGAGACATCACACACCCCTGCCGCAAACCTACATTCACTGAGAACCAATCACTTTCCTCTCTTCCTACACGTACACATGCCTTACATCCTCGATAAAAACTTTTCACTGCTTCTAACAACTTGCCTCCCACACCATATATTCTTAATACCTTCCACAGAGCATCTCTATCAACTCTATCATATGCCTTCTCCAGATCCATAAATGCTACATACAAATCCATTTCCTTTTCTAAGTATTTCTCACATACATTCTTCAAAGCAAACACCTGATCCACACACCTCTACCACTTCTGAAACCACACTGCTCTTACCCAATCTGATGCTCTGTACATGCTTTCACCCTCTCAATCAATACCCTCCCATATAATTTACCAGGAATATTCAACAAACTTATACCTCTGTAATTTGAGCACTCACTCTTATCCCCTTTGCCTTTGTACAATGGCACTATGCATGCATTCCGCCAATCCTCAGGCACCTCACCGTGAGTCATACATACATTAAATAACCTTACCAACCAGTCAACAATACAGTCACCCCCTTTTTTAATAAATTCCACTGCAATACCATCCAAACCTGCTGCCTTGCCAGCTTTCATCTTCCGCAAAGCTTTTACTACCTCTTCTCTGTTTACCAAATCATTTTCCCTAACCCTCTCACTTTGCACACCACCTCGACCAAAACACCCTATATCTGCCACTCTATCATCAAACACATTCAACAAACCTTCAAAATACTCACTCCATCTCCTTCTCACATCACCACTACTTGTGATCACCTCCCATTTGCGCCCTTCACTGAAGTTCCCATTTGCTCCCTTGTCTTACGCACTTTATTTACCTCCTTCCAGAACATCTTTTTATTCTCCCTAAAATTTAATGATACTCTCTCACCCCAACTCTCATTTGCCCTTTTTTTCACCTCTTACACCTTTCTCTTGACCTCCTGTCTCTTTCTTTTATACGTCTCCCACTCAACTGCATTTTTTCCCTGCAAAAATCGTCCAAATGCCTCTCTCTTCTCTTTCACTAATACTCTTACTTCTTCATCCCACCACTCACTACCCTTTCTAATCAACCCACCTCCCACTCTTCTCATGCCACAAGCATCTTTTGTGCAATCCATCACTGATTCCCTAAATACATCCCATTCCTCCCCCACTCCCCTTACTTCCATTGTTCTCACCTTTTTCCATTCTGTACTCAGTCTCTCCTGGTACTTCCTCACACAAGTCTCCTTCCCAAGCTCACTTACTCTCACCACCCTCTTCACCCCAACATTCACTCTTTTTTTCTGAAAACCCATACAAATCTTCACCTTATATATATATATATATATATATATATATATATATATATATATATATATATATATATATAGACTAGAGGGGACGGGAGCGGGTGGCCAGAAATCCTCCCCTCCTTGTATTTTTTTTTTTAACTTTCTAAAATGTGAAACAGAAGAAGGAGTCACGCGGGGAGTGCTCATCCTCCTCGAAGACTCAGACTGGGGTGTCTAAATGTGTGTGGATGTAACCAAGATGTGAAAAAAGGAGAGATAGGTAGTATGTTTGAGGAAAGAAACCTGGATATTTTGGCTCTGAGTGAAACGAAGCTCAAGGGTAAAGGGGAAGAGTGGTTTGGGAATGTCTTGGGAGTAAAGTCAGGGGTTAGTGAGAGGACAAGAGCAAGGGAAGGAGTAGCAGTACTCCTGAAACAGGAGTTGTGGGAGTATGTGATTGAATGTAAGAAAGTAAATTCTTGATTAATATGGGTAAAACTGAAAGTTGATGGAGAGAGATGGGTGATTATTGGTGCATATGCACCTGGGCATGAGAAGAAAGATCATGAGAGGCAAGTGTTTTGGGAGCAGCTGAATGAGTGTGTTAGTGGTTTTGATGCACGAGACCGGGTTATAGTGATGGGTGATTTGAATGCAAAGGTGAGTAATGTGGCAGTTGAGGGAATAATTGGTATACATGGGGTGTTCAGTGTTGTAAATGGAAATGGTGAAGAGCTTGTAGATTTATGTGCTGAAAAAGGACTGGTGATTGGAAATACCTGGTTTAAAAAGCGAGATATACATAAGTATACGTATGTAAGTAGGAGAGATGGCCAGAGAGCGCTATTGGATTATGTGTTAATTGACAGGCGCGCAAAAGAGAGACTTTTGGATGTTAATGTGCTGAGAGGTGTAACTGGAGGGATGTCTGATCATTATCTTGTGGAGGCTAAGGTGAAGATTTGTATGGGTTTTCAGAAAAGAAGAGTGAATGTTGAGGTGAAGAGGGTGGTGAGAGTAAGTGAGCTTGGGAAGGAGACTTGTGTGAGGAAGTACCAGGAGAGACTGAGTACAGAATGGAAAAAGGTGAGAAGAATGGAAGTAAGGGGAGTGGGGGAGGAATGGGATGTATTTAGGGAATCAGTGATGGATTGTGCAAAAGATGCTTGTGGCATGAGAAGAGTGGGAGGTGGGTTGATTAGAAAGGGTATTGAGTGGTGGGATGAAGAAGTAAGATTATTAGTGAAAGAGAAGAGAGAGGCATTTGGATGATTTTTGCAGGGAAAAAATGCAATTGAGTGGGAGATGTATAAAAGAAAGAGACAGGAGGTCAAGAGAAAGTTGCAAGAGGTGAAAAAGAGGGCAAATGAGAGTTGAGGTGAGAGAGTATCATTGAATTTTAGGGAGAATAAAAAGATGTTTTGGAAGGAGGTAAATAAAGTGCGTAAGACAAGGGAGCAAATAGGAACTTCAGTGAAGGGTGCAAATGGGGAGGTGATAATAAGTAGTGATGATGTGAGAAGGAGATGGAGTGAGTATTTTGAAGGTTTGTTGAATGTGTTTGATGATAGAGTGGCAGATATAGGGTGTTTTGGTCGAGGTGGTGTGCAAAGTGAGAGGGTTAGGGAAAATGATTTGGTAAACAGAGAAGAGGTAGTAAAAGCTTTGCGGAAGATGAAAGCTGGCAAGGCAGCAGGTTTGGATGGTATTGCAGTGGAATTTATTAAAAAAGGGGGTGACTGTATTATTGACTGGTTGGTAAGGTTATTTAATGTATGTATGACTCATGGTGAGGTGCCTGAGGATTGGCGGAATGCGTGCATAGTGCCATTTTACAAAGGCAAAGGGGATAAGAGTCAGTGCTCAAATTTCAGAGGTATAAGTTTGTTGAGTATTCCTGGTAAATTATATGGGAGGATATTGATTGAGAGGGTGAAGGCATGTACAGAGCATCAGATTGGGGAAGAGCAGTGTGGTTTCAGAAGTGGTAGAGGATGTGTGGATCAGGTGTTTGCTTTGAAGAATGTATGTGAGAAATACTTAGAAAAGCAAATGGATTTGTATGTAGCATTTATGGATCTGGAGAAGGCATATGATAGAGTTGATAGAGATGCTCTGTGGAAGGTATTAAGAATATATGGTGTGGGAGGCAAGTTGTTAGAAGCAGTGAAAAGTTTTTATCGAGGATGTAAGGCATGTGTACGTGTAGGAAGAGAGGAAAGTGATTGGTTCTCAGTGAATGTAGGTTTGCGGCAGGGGTGTGTGATGTCTCCATGGTTGTTTAATTTGTTTATGGATGGGGTTGTTAGGGAGGTGAATGCAAGAGTTTTGGAAAGAGGGGCAAGTATGAAGTCTGTTGTGGATGAGAGAGCTTGGGAAGTGAGTCAGTTGTTGTTCGCTGATGATACAGCGCTGGTGGCTGATTCATGTGAGAAACTGCAGAAGCTGGTGACTGAGTTTGGTAAAGTGTATGAAATAAGAAAGTTAAGAGTAAATGTGAATAAGAGCAAGGTTATTAGGTACAGTAGGGTTGAGGGTGAAGTCAATTAGGAGGTAAGTTTGAATGGAGAAAAACTGGAGGAAGTAAAGTGTTTTAGATATCTGGGAGTGGATCTGGCAGCGGATGGAACCATGGAAGCGGAAGTGGATCATTGGGTGGGGGAGGGGGCGAAAATCCTGGGAGCCTTGAAGAATGTGTGGAAGTCGAGAACATTATCTCGGAAAGCAAAAATGGGTATGTTTGAAGGAATAGTGGTTCCAACAATGTTGTATGTTTGCGAGGCGTGGGCTATGGATAGAGTTGTGCGCAGGAGGGTGGATGTGCTGGAAATGAGATGTTTGAGGACAATGTGTGGTGTGAGGTGGTTTGATCGAGTAAGTAACGTAAGAGTAAGAGAGTTTTGTGGAAATAAAAAGAGCGTGGTTGAGAGAGCAGAAGAGGGTGTTTTGAAATGGTTTGGGCACATGGAGAGAATGAGTGAGGAAAGATTGACCAAGGGGATATATGTGTCGGAGGTGGAGGGAACAAGGAGAAGTGGGAGACCAAATTGGAGGTGGAAAGATGGAGTGAAAAAGATTTTGTGTGATCGGGGCCTGAACATGCAGGAGGGTGAAAGGAGGGCAAGGAATAGAGTGAATTGGATCGATGTGGTATACCGGGGTTGACGTGCTGTCAGTGGATTGAATCAGGGCATGTGAAGCGTCTGGGGTAAACCATGGAAAGCTGTGTAGGTATGTATATTTGCGTGTGTAGACGTGTATGTATATACATGTGTATGGGGGTGGGTTGGGCCATTTCTTTCATCTGTTTCCTTGCGGTACCTCGCAAACGCGGGAGATAGCGACAAAGCAAAAAAATATATGTATTTTTTTTTTTTTTATACTTTATATATATATATATATATATATATATATATATATATATATATATATATATATATATTTTTTTTTTTTATACTTTGTCGCTGTCTCCCGCGTTTGCGAGGTAGCGCAAGGAAACAGACGAAAGAAATGGCCCAAACCCCCCCCATACACATGTATATACATACGTCCACACACGCAAATATACAAACCTACACAGCTTTCCATGGTTTACCCCAGACGCTTCACATGCCTTGATTCACTCCAATGACAGCACGTCAACCCCGGTATACCACATCGCTCCAATTCACTCTATTCCTTGCCCTCCTTTCACCCTCCTGCATGTTCAGGCCCCGATCACACAAAATCTTTTTCACTCCATCTTTCCACCTCCAATTTGGTCTCCCTCTTCTCCTCGCTCCCTCCACCTCCGACACATATATCCTCTTGGTCAATCTTTCCTCACTCATTCTCTCCATGTGCCCAAACCACTTCAAAACACCCTCTTCTGCTCTCTCAACCACGCTCTTTTATTTCCACACATCTCTCTTACCCTTACGTTACTCACTCGATCAAACCACCTCATACCACACATTGTCCTCAAACATCTCATTTCCAGCACATCCATCCTCCTGCGCACAACTCTATCCATAGCCCACGCCTCACAACCATACAACATTGTTGGAACCACTATTCCTTCAAACATACCCATTTTTGCTTTCCGAGATAATGTTCTCGACTTCCACACATTCTTCAAGGCCCCAGAATTTTCGCCCCCTCCCCACCCTATGATCCACTTCCGCTTCCATGGTTCCATCCGCTGCCAGATCCACTCCCAGATATCTAAAACACTTCACTTCCTCCAGTTTTTCTCCATTCAAACTCACCTCCCAATTGACTTGACCCTCAACCCTACTGTACCTGATAACCTTGCTCTTATTCACATTTACTCTTAACTTTCTTCTTCCACACACTTTACCAAACTCAGTCACCAGCTTCTGCAGTTTCTCACATGAATCAGCCACCAGCGCTGTATCATCAGCGAACAACAACTGACTCACTTCCCAAGCTCTCTCATCCCCAACAGACTTCATACTTGCCCCTCTTTCCAAAACTCTTGCATTCACCTCCCTAACAACCCCATCCATAAACAAATTAAACAACCATGGAGACATCACACACCCCTGCCGCAAACCTACATTCACTGAGAACCAATCACTTTCCTCTCTTCCTACACGTACACATGCCTTACATCCTCGATAAAAACTTTTCACTGCTTCTAACAACTTTCCTCCCACACCATATATTCTTAATACCTTCCACAGAGCATCTCTATCAACTCTATCATATGCCTTCTCCAGATCCATAAATGCTACATACAAATCCATTTGCTTTTCTAAGTATTTCTCACATACATTCTTCAAAGCAAACACCTGGTCCACACATCCTCTACCACTTCTGAAACCACACTGCTCTTCCCCAATCTGATGCTCTGTACATGCCTTCACCCTCTCAATCAATACCCTCCCATATAATTTACCAGGAATACTCAACAAACTTATACCTCTGTAATTTGAGCACTCACTCTTATCCCCTTTGCCTTTGTACAATGGCACTATGCACGCATTCCGCCAATCCTCAGGCACCTCACCATGAGTCATACATACATTAAATAACCTTACCAACCAGTCAACAATATAGTCACCCCCTTTTTTAATAAATTCCACTGCAATACCATCCAAACCTGCTGCCTTGCCAGCTTTCATCTTCCGCAAAGCTTTCACTACCTCTTCTCTGTTTACCAAATCATTTTCCCTAACCCTCTCACTTTGCACACCACCTCGTCCAAAACACCCTATATCTGCCACTCTATCATCAAACACATTCAACAAACCTTCAAAATACTCACTCCATCTCCTTCTCACATCACCACTACTTGTTATCACCTCCCCATTTGCGCCCTTCACTGAAGTTCCCATTTGCTCCCTTGTCTTACGCACTTTATTTACCTCCTTCCAGAACATCTTTTTATTCTCCCTAAAATTTAATGATACTCTCTCACCCCAACTCTCATTTGCCCTTTTTTTCACCTCTTGCACCTTTCTCTTGACCTCCTGCCTCTTTCTTTTATACATCTCCCACTCAATTGCATTTTTTCCCTGCAAAAATCGTCCAAATGCCTCTCTCTTCTCTTTCACTAGTACTCTTACTTCTTCATCCCACCACTCACTACCCTTTCTAGTCAACCCACCTCCCACTCTTCTCATGCCACAAGCATCTTTTGCGCAATCCATCACTGATTCCCTAAATACATCCCATTCCTCCCCCACTCCCCTTACTTCCATTGTTCTCACCTTTTTCCATTCTGTACTCAGTCTCTCCTGGTACTTCCTCACACAGGTCTCCTTCCCAAGCTCACTTACTCTCACCACCCTCTTCACCCCAACATTCACTCTTCTTTTCTGAAAACCCATACAAATCTTCACCTTAGCCTCCACAAGATAATGATCAGACATCCCTCCAGTTGCACCTCTCAGCACATTAACATCCAAAAGTCTCTCTTTCGCACGCCTGTCAATTAACACGTAATCCAATAGCGCTCTCTGGCCATCTCTCCTACTTACATAAGTATACTTATGTATATCTCGCTTTTTAAACCAGGTATTCCCAATCATCAGTCCTTTTTCAGCACATAAATCTACAAGCTCTTCACCATTTCCATTTACAACACTGAACACCCCATGTATACCAATTATTCCCTCAACTGCCACATTACTCACCTTTGCATTCAAATCACCCATCACTATAACCCGGTCTCGTGCATCAAAACCACTAACACACTCATTCAGCTGCTCCCAAAACACTTGCCTCTCATGATCTTTCTTCTCATGCCCAGGTGCATATGCACCAATAATCACCCACCTCTCTCCATCAACTTTCAGTTTTACCCATATTAACCGAGAATTTACTTTCTTACACTCTATCACATACTCCCACAACTCCTGTTTCAGGAGTATTGCTACTCCTTCCCTTGCTCTTGTCCTCTCACTAACCCCTGACTTTACTCCCCAGACATTCCCAAACCACTCTTCCCCTTTACCCTTGAGCTTTGTTTCACTCAGAGCCAAAACATCCAGGTTCCTTTCCTCAAACATACTACCTATCTCTCCTTTTTTCACATCTTGGTTACATCCACACACATTTAGGCACCCCACTCTGAGCCTTCGAGGAGGATGAGCACTCCCCGCGTGACTCCTTCTTCTGTTTCCCATTTTAGAAAGTTAATACAAGGAGGGGAGGATTTCTGGCCCCCCGCTCCCGTCCCCTCTAGTCGCTTTCTACGACACGCGAGGAATACGTGGGAAGTATTCTTTCACCCCTATCCCCAGGGATAGTATACATATATATATACATATACACATACACACACATACACATACATACACACATATACACACACACACACATACATATACATACATATGAAAAATGTAAGAAACAATTCAGAAAACTGAAACTTCTAGCTTGAAATGAACGAAAAACTGAATGTCACACAATGGTTCAACCTCTGGCTATGGAAAAAGGAAATGCACAACCCATCCACACAAACGTCAACAGCAGTTCTCATCAATTTAACCACTGTATCAATAAGCTTCAATGTCTAAGCTACATTTTTCTCCAATTTTCACTATTTTCTTGTCACAACACCATGTATGAAAACTATCACTCCAGTAACACAACTATAAACATTTACTTCCCCTTTAAAAAAGTTCTGGGGAAGTCTGTCTCGATACACTGCGGGAAACTCTACCACCTGGCGGGGTTTGTGTTGCAATGGTTCCCGATTCACAAACGTAGTAGCATCACACACTTAATTGCAGCATTCTCCATTATGATGGTTCTTCTCCTGCTGGCCAAATCCTGCTTCAGCAAATGCTTGTTCACTAGACTTCCTCCGTTCTGTAAGGAGCAGTCATGTCCACCACCTGCAAATAGCGCCAAGAGACAAACCAGTTGGCAAGTCCAATGTCAGCTTCGTGCCTCTGTAGCTGACCTATCAATCCATACCAAGATCCGTTTTCTAACTCCTCACCCCAGTTCTCTCCATTAGGTGGCTCCATAAACGTAAGAGTAAAGTTGAGGACTCGAGCGACTGTCTTGACAACTTCAATTTCCATACCGTAGCGGAGCAGCACCGTGCCATTCTCTGCCCGGTGGAAGAAGTTACACGGTGCAAAGTGGAACGTTGACACCTTAAGCACGGTGCCTTGTAGGTCAGACAGTTTGTCAGGGAAGAGGTCTAACTGGCGGGTGAACCTTCAAAACAAAGCAAGGGTAGCGACAACGCAGGGAGGCATAGCTACAACCTAGCTTTTTCATGCATCTTGAATATTGGGAACTACCACCATTTGTTTCATTGCCCTTGTGAGGTCCCTGGCACGCTTTTGGTCAATGAGTTCCAGATCTCGGAGCTTCAGATCAAGTTGCGTGGCTATGAGGTTGTGGTACATGTCCCCAGCACCTACTGCTTCCATGGCTTTCAGCCACTGCACTCTTTCCTCCATCTCGTTAACCAACTCAGTGAAACGATCAGTCTCGGGGTGATCACCCTGATCCTGGACCCTCGTTTCAGGCATAGGATGCTTGTTGACGCCCTCCTTTCCAAATGCAATCAGTTCCTGGCACCTTTCCTTAGACCCAGGACCATACCTGGGAGGTGGGGGAACATAATGCGTATTGGGCTCATACACTTTCATCAACTTGATAGCTTGATGGGAGCGCTTAGTTTGGATATGCGGCCGTGGCGTGCTTATGGTAGAGGATGGTCTGGCATGACGAGGAGTGGTCTGGCTGGGGGCCGCCAAGGCCCTGTGGTGAGGCAAGGAGCTGCCGCTCCCCACCCACCTCTCTATGTATCGCTGGTGTTGCAAGTTGACCGCTGCCTCCTGCAGAAGCTCAGGCGAAAAAAAAATGTATGTCCGCAATTATTCCTGATGAAGGAATTAATCATTCCATATATATATATATATATATATATATATATATATATATATATATATATATATATATATATATATATGGAGACATCACACACCCCTGCCGCAAACATACATTCACTGAGAACCAATCACTTTCCTCTCTTCCTACCCGTACACATGCCTTACATCCTCGATAAAAACTTTTCACTGCTTCTAACAACTTGCCTCCCACACCATATATTCTTAATACCTTCCACAGAGCATCTCTATCAACTCTATCATATGCCTTCTCCAGATCCATAAATGCTACATACAAATCCATTTCCTTTTCTTAGTATTTCTCACATACATTCTTCAAAGCAAACACCTGATCCACACATCCTCTACCACTTCTGAAACCACACTGCTCTTCCCCAATCTGATGCTCTGTACATGCCTTCACCCTCTCAATCAATACCCTCCCATATAATTTGCCAGGAATACTCAACAAACTTATACCTCTGTAATTTGAGCACTCACTCTTATCCCCTTTGCCTTTGTACAATGGCACTATGCACGCATTCCGCCAATCCTCAGGCACCTCACCATGAGTCATACATACATTAAATAACCTTACCAACCAGTCAACAATACAGTCACCCCCTTTTTTAATAAATTCCACTGCAATACCATCCAAACCTGCTGCCTTGCTGGCTTTCATCTTCCGCAAAGCTTTTACTACCTCTTTTCTGTTTACCAACTCATTTTCCCTAACCCTCGCACTTTGCACACCACCTCGACCAAAACACCCTATATCTGCCACTTTATCATCAAACACATTCAACAAACCTTCAAAATACTCACTCCATCTCCTTCTCACATCTCCACTACTTGTTATCACCTCCCCATTTGCGCCCTTCACTGAAGTTCCCATTTGCTCCCTTGTCTTACGCACTTTATTTACCTCCTTCCAGAACATCTTTTTATTCTCCCTAAAATTTAATGATAGGAAGGTGAATGCAAGAGTTTTGGGAAGAGGGGCAAGTATGAAGTCTGTTGGGGATGAGAGAGCTTGGGAAGTGAGTCAGTTGTTGTTCGCTGATGATACAGCGCTGGTGGCTGATTCATGTGAGAAACTGCAGAAGCTGGTGACTGAGTTTGGTAAAGTGTGTGAAAGAAGAAAGTTAAGAGTAAATGTGAATAAGAGCAAGGTTATTAGGTACAGTAGGGTTGAGGGTCAATTCAATTGGGAGGTGAGTTTGAATGGAGAAAAACTGGAGGAAGTGAAGTGTTTTAGATATCTGGGAGTGGATCTGGCAGCGGATGGAACCATGGAAGCGGAAGTGGATCGTAGGGTGGGGGAGGGGGC
Organism: Panulirus ornatus; assembly: GCF_036320965.1. Classification (NCBI taxonomy): domain Eukaryota; kingdom Metazoa; phylum Arthropoda; class Malacostraca; order Decapoda; family Palinuridae; genus Panulirus; species Panulirus ornatus. The sequence continues at coordinate 41,989,617 of NC_092232.1, forward strand.
GAAAATTCTGGGAGCCTTGAAGAATGTGTGGAAGTCGAGAACATTATCTCGGAAAGCAAAAATGGGTATGTTTGAAGGAATAGTGGTTCCAACAATGTTGTATGGTTGCGTGGCGTGGACTATGGATAGAGTTGTGCGCAGGAGGATGGGTGTGCTGGAAATGAGATGTTTGAGGACAATGTGTGGTGTGAGGTGGTTTGATCGAGTAAGTAACGTAAGGGTAAGAGAGATGTGTGGAAATTAAAAAAGCGTGGTTGAGAGAGCAGAAGAGGGTGTTTTGAAATGGTTTGGTCACATGGAGAGAATGAGTGAGGAAAGATTGACCAAGAGGATATATGTGTCGGAGGTGGAGGGAACGAGGAGAAGAGGGAGACCAAATTGGAGGTGGAAAGATGGAGTGAAATAGATTTTGTGTGATCGGGGCCTGAACATGCAGGAGGGTGAAAGGAGGGCAAAGAATAGAGTGGTATACCGGGGTTGACGTGCTGTCAGTGGATTGAATCAAGGTATGTGTATGGGGGTGGGTTGGGCATTTATTTCGTCTGTTTCTTGCACTACCTTCGCAAAACGCGGTGAGACTGCGACACAAGCAAAAAAAAAAAAAATTTTTTTATATTTCTATATAAATTTTATATATATATATATATATATATATATTTTGAAAGACGGATGATACCGTGGTTTAAATTGATTGAAGCTGCGATTGTGTTTGTGTAAATTTTTTTTTTTTTTTTTTTTTTTTTTTTTTTCATACTAGTCGCCTTTTCCCCCCCCCACGCTGTTGAGCATGGTTAGCGTTAGAATCAGAGGATGGGCCTCTGAGGGAATAATATCTCACCTGGCCTCGTTCTCTGTTCCTTCTTGTGGAAAATCAAAAAAAAAAATCGAGAGGGGAGGTATGCCAGCCCCCGCTCCCTCCCCTGTTAGTCGCCTTCTACGTCACGCAGGGAATTAGTGGGAAGTATTCTATATTCCTATCCAGGGATAATAGATTTGGGGAATATAGATTTAACTGTTCCGGTGTTCCAGAGCCAGTGGTGGAACCTTTAGGTGACATTCATTGTTTCATGGCTTTCTAAGCTAGATGTTTAGTGTTAGTTTGGGGGGCGGTCAGAGGGGCTGAGGGTGTGGTGGGTTGGGGGGGGGGGTGAGTTTATGTGGTATTTATGTGTATGTGTGTATGTGTATATGTATATTATATATTTTTATAAATTTGGTGATCTTTATTCACTATAATACGTCTATTGAGTATTATATAAAGCTATATATGGTATGTTCGCTTTTTTCTCCCACAAAAAATAATACTAAACAAATTTTCCCCTCTCTTTACCTTTTTTCTTAACAAATCTTACCCTCTATTTTTACCCATATATAATTCATACCCTCATATCCACCCCTTCTCTCATTACTAATAAATTTCCCTTCCTTATAAAATTAAATCATATCCCTCCTACCTTTACCTTTTCATCTATTTAAATTTCCATAAATTTCTACCCTATTTTAACTTCTATCACTCTCCTTTCCTCTACTCCAATCAATCCCCTTTAATATTTCTAATATCATCATACTCCTACCAAAATCAAAAAAATACCCATCCTATATTAAAACCCACCCCCCAAAATTTTTTTTTTTAAACCACACCCCCTTTTTTTTTTTTTTTTTTCCCCCCCCCCCCCCCCCTTTTTTTTTTTTCCCCCCCCCCTTTATTTTTTTGTTTTTTGTTTTCCCCCCCCCCCCCCCCCCCCCCCCCCCCCCCCCCCCCTTTCCCCCCCCCCCCCCCCCCCCCCCCCCACCCCCCCCCCCCCCCCCCCCCCCCCCCCCCCCCCGGGGGGAGAGAGGTGGGTGATTATTGGTGCATATGCACCTGGGCATGAGAAGAAAGATCATGAGAGGCAAGTGTTTTGGGAGCAGCTGAATGAGTGTGTTAGTGGTTTTGATGCACGAGACGGGGTTATAGTGATAGGTGATTTGAATGCAAAGGTGAGTAATGTGGCAGTTGAGGGAATAATTGGTATACATGGGGTGTTCAGTGTTGTAAATGGAAATGGTGAAGAGCTTGTAGATTTATGTCCTGAAAAAGGACTGATGATTGGGAATACCTGGTTTAAAAAGCGAGATATACATAAGTATACTTATGTAAGTAGGAGAGATGGCCAGAGAGCGTTATTGGATTACGTGTTAATTGACAGGCGTGCGAAAGAGAGACTTTTGGATGTTAATGTGCTGAGAGGTGCAACTGGAGGGATGTCTGATCATTATCTTGTGGAGGCTAAGGTGAAGATTTGTATGGGTTTTCAGAAAAGAAGAGTGAATGTTGGGGTGAAGAGGGTGGTGAGAGTAAGTGAACTTAGGAAGGAGACCTGTGTGAGGAAGTACCAGGAGAGACTGAGTATAGAATGGAAAAAGGTGAGAACAATGGAAATAAGGGGAGTGGGGGAGGAATGGGATGTATTTAGGGAATCAGTGATGGATTGCGCAAAAGATGCTTGTGGCATGAGAAGAGTGGGAGGTGGGTTGATTAGAAAGGGTAGTGAGTGGTGGGATGAAGAAGTAAGAGTATTAGTGAAAGAGAAGAGAGAGGCATTTGGACGATTTTTGCAGGGAAAAAATGGAATTGAGTGGGAGATGTATAAAAGAAAGAGACAGGAGGTCAAGAGAAAGGTGCAAGAGGTGAAAAAAAGGGCAAATGAGAGTTGGGGTGAGAGAGTATCATTAAATTTTAGGGAGAATAAAAAGATGTTCTGGAAGGAGGTAAATAAAGTGCGTAAGACAAGGGAGCAAATGGGAACTTCAGTGAAGGGCGCAAATGGGGAGGTGATAACAAGTAGTGGTGATGTGAGAAGGAGATGGAGTGAGTATTTTGAAGGTTTGTTGAATGTGTTTGATGATAGAGTGGCAGATATAGGGTGTTTTGGTCGAGGTGGTGTGCAAAGTGAGAGGGTTAGGGAAAATGATTTGGTAAACAGAGAAGAGGTAGTGAAAGCTTTGCGGAAGATGAAAGCCGGCAAGACAGCAGGTTTGGATGGTATTGCAGTGGAATTTATTAAAAAAGGGGGTGACTGTGTTGTTGACTGGTTGGTAAGGTTATTTAATGTATGTATGACTCATGGTGAGGTGCCTGAGGATTGGCGGAATGCGTGCATAGTGCCATTGTACAAAGGCAAAGGGGATAAGAGTGAGTGCTCAAATTACAGAGGTATAAGTTTGTTGAGTATTCCTGGTAAATTATATGGGAGGGTATTGATTGAGAGGCTGAAGGCATGTACAGAGCATCAGATTGGGGAAGAGCAGTGTGGTTTCAGAAGTGGTAGAGTATGTGTGGATCAGGTGTTTGCTTTGAAGAATGTATGTGAGAAATACTTAGAAAAGCAGATGGATTTGTATGTAGCATTTATGGATCTGGAGAAGGCATATGATAAGACTTGATAGAGATGCTCTGTGGAAGGTATTAAGAATATATGGTGTGGGAGGAAAGTTGTTAGAAGCAGTGAAAAGTTTTTATCGAAATGTAAGGCATGTGTACGTGTAGGAAGAGAGGAAAGTGATTGGTTCTCAGTGAATGTAGGTTTGCGGCAGGGGTGTGTGATGTCTCCATGGTTGTTTAATTTGTTTATGGATGGGGTTGTTAGGGAGGTAAATGCAAGAGTTTTGGAAAGAGTGGCAAGTATGAAGTCTGTTGGGGATGAGAGAGCTTGGGAAGTGAGTCAGTTGTTGTTCGCTGATGATACAACGCTGGTGGCTGATTCATGTGAGAAACTGCAGAAGCTGGTGACTGAGTTTGGTAAAGTGTGTGGAAGAAGAAATGAGTTTGGTAAAGTGTGTGGAAGAAGAAAGTTAAGAGTAAATGTGAATAAGAGCAAGGTTATTAGGTACAGTAGGGTTGAGGGTCAAGTCAATTGGGAGGTGAGTTTGAATGGAGAAAAACTGGAGGAAGTGAAGTGTTAGATATCTGGGAGTGGATCTGGCAGTGGATGGAACCATGGAAGCGGAAGTGGATCATAGGGTGGGGGAGGGGGCGAAAATTCTGGGGGCCTTGAAGAATGTGTGGAAGTCAAGAACATTATCTCGGAAAGCAAAAATGGGTATGTTTGAAGGAATAGTGGTTCCAACAATGTTGTATGGTTGCGAGGCGTGGGCTATGGATAGAGTTGTGCGCAGGAGGATGGATGTGCTGGAAATGAGATGTTTGAGGACAATGTGTGGTGTGAGGTGGTTTGATCGAGTGAGTAACGTAAGGGTAAGAGAGATGTGTGGAAATAAAAAGAGCGTGGTTGAGAGAGCAGAAGAGGGTGTTTTGAAGTGGTTTGGGCACATGGAGAGAATGAGTGAGGAAAGATTGACCAAGAGGATGTATGTGTCGGAGGTGGAGGGAACGAGGAGAAGAGGGAGACCAAATTGGAGGTGGAAAGATGGAGTGAAAAAGATTTTGTGTGATCGGGGCCTGAACATGCAGGAGGGTGAAAGGAGGGCAAGGAATAGAGTGAATTGGAGCGATGTATACCGGGGTTGACGTGCTGTCAGTGGATTGAATCAAGGCATATGAAGCGTCTGGGGTAAACCATGGAAAGCTGTGTAGGTATGTATATTTGCGTGTGTGGACGTATGTATATACATGTGTATGGGGGGGTTGGGCCATTTCTTTCGTCTGTTTCCTTGCGCTACCTCGCAAACGCGCGAGACAGCGACAAAGTATAAAAAAAAAAATAAAAATATATATATATATATATATATATATATATATATATATATATATATATATATATATATATATATATATATATATATATGGTGATAGGGGAGAAAGAATACTTCCTACGCATTCCTCACATGTCGTAGAAGGCGACTAAAGGGGACGGGAGCGGGGGGCCAGAAACCCTCCCCTCCTTGTATTTTAACTTTCTAAACAGGGAAACAGAAGAAGGAGTCACGCGAGGAGTGCTCATCCTCCTCAAAGGCTCAGATTGGGGTGTCTAAATGTGTGTGGATGTAACGAAGATGAGAAAAAAGGAGAGATAGGTAGTATGTTTGAGGAAAGGAACCTGGATGTTTTGGCTCTGAGTGAAACGAAGCTCAAGGGTAAAGGGGAAGAGTCGTTTGGGAAAGTCTTGGGAGTAAAGTCAGGGGTTAGAGAGAGGACAAGAGCAAGGGAAGGAGTAGCACTACTCCTGAATCAGGAGTTGTGGGAGTATTTGATAGAGTGTAAGAAAGTAAATTCTAGATTGATATGGGTAAAACTGAAAGTTGATGGAGAGAGATGGGTGATTATTGGTGCATATGCACCTGGGCATGAGAAGAAAGATCATGAGAGGCAAGTGTTTTGGGAGTAGCTGAATGAGTGTCTTTGTGGTTTTGATGCACAAGACCGGGTTATAGTGATGGGTGATTTGAATGCAAAGGTGAGTAATGTGGCAGTTGAGGGAATAATTGGTATACATGGAGTGTTCAGTGTTGTAAATGGAAATGGTGAAGAGCTTGTAGATTTATGTGCTGAAAAAGGACTGGTGATTGGGAATACCTGATTTAAAAAGCGAGATATACATAAGTATACGTATGTAAGTAGGAGAGATGGCCAGAGAGCGTTATTGGATTACGTGTTAATTGATAGACGCACGAAAGAGAGACTTTTGGATGTTAATGTGCTGAGAGGTGCAACTGGAGGGATGTCTGATCATTATCTTGTGGAGGGGAAGGTGAAGATTTGTGGGGGTTTTCAGAAAAGAAGAGAGAATGTTGGGGTGAAGAGAGTGGTGAGAGTAAGTGAGCTTGGGAAGGAGACTTGTGTGAGGAAGTACCAGGAGAGACTGAGTACAGAATGGAAAAAGGTGAGAACAAAGGAGGTAAGGGGAGTGGGGGAGGAATGGGATGTATTTAGGGAAGCAGTGATGGCTTGCGCAAAAGATGCTTGTGGCATGAGAAGTGTGGGAGGTGGGTTGATTAGAAGAGGTAGTGAGTGGTGGGATGAAGAAGTAAGATTGTTAGTGAAAGAGAAGAGAGGCATTTGAACGATTTTTGCAGAGAAAAAATGCAAATGAGTGGGAGAGGTATAAAACAAAGAGGCAGGAGGTCAAGAGAAAGGTGCAAGAGGTGAAAAAGAGGGCAAATGAGAGTTGGGGTGAGAGAGTATTATTAAATTTCAGGGAGAATAAAAAGATGTTTTGGAAGGAGGTAAATAAAGTGTGTAAGACAGGGGAGCAAATGGGAACTTCAGTGAAGGGGGCTAATGGGGAGGTGATAACAAGTAGTGGTGATGTGAGAAGGAGATGGAGTGAGTATTTTGAAGGTTTGTTGAATGTGTTTGATGATAGAGTGGCAGATATAGGGTGTCAGATGAAAGCCGGCAAAGCAGCAGGTTTGGATGGTATTGCAGTGGAATTTATTAAAAAAGGGGGTGACTGTATTGTTGACTGGTTGGAAAGGTTATTTAATGTATGTATGATTCATGGTGAGGTGCCTGAGGATTGGCGGAATGCTTGCATAGTGCCATTGTACAAAGGCAAAGGGGATAAGAGTGAGTGCTCAAATTACAGAGGTACAAGTTTGTTGAGTATTCCTGGTAAATTATATGGGAGGGTATTGATTGAGAGGGTGAAGGCGTGTACAGAACATCAGATTGGGGAAGAGCAATGTGGTTTCAGAAGTGGTAGAGGATGTGTGGATCAGGTGTTTGCTTTGAAGAATGTATGTGAGAAATACTTAGAAAAACAAATATATTTGTATGTAGCATTTATGGATCTGGAGAAGGAATATGATAGAGTTGATAGAGATGCTTTGTGGAAGGTTTTAAGAATATATGGTGTGGGAGGCAAGTTATTAGAAGCAGTGAAAAGTTTTTATCGAGGATGTAAGGCATGTGTACGTGTAGGAAGAGAGGAAAGTAATTGGTTCTCAGTGAATGTAGGTTTGCGGCAGGGGTGTGTGATGTCTCCATGGTTGTTTAATTTGTTTATGGATGGGGTTGTTAGGGAGGTGAATGCAAGAGTTTTGGAAAGAGGGGCAAGTATGAAGTCTGTTGGGGATGAGAGAGCTTGGGAAGTGAGTCAGATGTTGTTCGCAGATGATACAGTGCTGGTGGCTGATTCATGTAAGAAATTGCAGAAGCTGGTGACTGAGTTTGGTAAAGTATGTGAAAGAAGAAAGTTAAGAGTAAATGCGAATAAGAGCAAGGTTATTAGGTACAGTAGGGTTGAGGGTCAAGTCAATTGGGAGGTTTGTTTGAATGGAGAAAAACTGGAGGAAGGAAAGTGTTTTAGATATTTTGGAGTGGATCTGGCAGCGGATGGTACCATGGAAGCGGAAGTGAATCATAGGGTGGGGGATGGGGCAAAAATTCTGGGAGCCTTGAAGAATGTTTGGAAGTTGAGAACATTATCTCAGAAAGCAAAAATGGGTATGTTTGAAGAAATAGTCGTTCCAGCAATGTTGTATGGTTGCGAGGCGTGGGCTATGGATAGAGTTGTGTGCAGGAGGGTGGATGTGCTGGAAATGAGATGTTTGAGGACAATATGTGGTGTGAGGTGGTTTGATTGAGTAAGTAATGTAAGGGTGAGTGAGATGTGTGGAAATAAAAAGAGTGTGGTTGAGAGAGCAGAAGAGGGTGTTTTGAAATGGTTTGGTCACATGGAGAGAATGAGTGGGGAAAGATTGACCAAGAGGATATATGTGTCAGAGGTGGAGGGAACGAGGAGAAGTGGGAGACCAAATTGGAGGTGGAAAGATGGAGTGAAAAAGATTTTGAGTGATCGGGGCCTGAACATGCAGGAGGGTGAAAGGCGTGCAAGGAATAGAGTGAATTGGAATGATGTGGTATACCGGGGTCGACATGCTGTCAATGGATTGAACCAGGGCATGGGAAGCGTCTGGGGTAAACCATGCAAAGTGTGTGGGGTCTGGATGTGGAAAGGGAGCTGTGGTTTCGGTGCATTATTACATGACAGCTAGAGACTGAGTGTGAACGAATGGGGCCTTTGGTGTCTTTCCTAGCGCTACCTCGCACACATGAGGGGGAAGGGGTTGTTATTCCATGTGTGGCGAGGTGGTGATGGGAACAAATAAAGGCAGACTATGAATTATGTACATGTGTATATATGTATATGTCTGTGTGTGTATATATATGTGTACATTGAGATGTATAGGTATGTATATTGTGCATGTGTGGACATGTATGTATATACATGTGTATGTGGGCGGGTTGGGCCATTCTTTCGCCTGTTTCCTTGCGCTAATTCGCTAACACGGGAGACAGTGACAAAGCAAAATGAAATATAAATAAAGCAAAAATGGGTATGTTTGAAGGAATAGTGGTTCCAACAATGTTGTATGGTTGCGAGGCGTGGGCTATGGATAGAGTTGTGCGCAGGAGGATGGATGTGCTGGAAATAGAGATGTTTGAGGACAATGTGTGGTGTGAGGTGGTTTATTCGAGTGAGTAACGTAAGGGTAAGAGAGATGTGTGGAAATAAAAAGAGCGTGGTTGAGAGAGCAGAAGAGGGTGTTTTGAAGTGGTTTGGGCACATGGAGAGGATGAGTGAGGAAAGATTGACCAAGAGGATATATGTGTCGGAGGTGGAGGGAGCAAGGAGAAGAGGGAGACCAAATTGGAGGTGGAAAGATGGAGTGAAAAAGATTTTGTGTGATCGGAGCCTGAACATGCAGGAGGGTGAAAGGAGGGCAAGGAATAGAGTGAATTGGAGCGATGTGGTATACCGGGGTTGACGTGCTGTCAGTGGATTGAATCAAGGCATGTGAAGCGTCTGGGGTAAACCATGGAAAGCTGTGTAGGTATGTATATTTGCGTGTGTGGACGTATGTATATACATGTGTATGGGGGGGGTTGGGCCATTTCTTTCGTCTGTTTCCTTGCGCTACCTCGCAAACGCGGGAGACAGCGACAAAGTATTAAAAAAAAAATATATATATATATATATATATATATATATATATATATATATATATATATATATATATATATATATATATATATATATATCCCATCCCATTTTAGAAAGTTAGTACAAGGAGGGGAGGATTTCTGGCCCCCCGCTCCCGTCCCCTCTAGTCGCTTTCTACGACACGCGAGGAATACGTGGGAAGTATTCTTTCACTCCTATCCCCAGGGATAAGATTGGGGAAGAGCAGTGTGGTTTCAGAAGTGGTAGAGGATGTGTGGATCAGGTGTTTTCTTTGAAGAATGTATGTGAGAAATACTTAGAAAAGCAAATGGATTTGTATGTAGCATTTATGGATCTGGAGAAGGCATATGATAGAGTTGATAGAGATGCTCTGTGGAAGGTATTAAGAATATATGGTGTGGGAGGAAAGTTGTTAGAAGCAGTGAAAAGTTTTTATCGAGAATGTAAGGCATGTGTACGTGTAGGAAGAGAGGAAAGTGATTGGTTCTCAGTGAATGTAGGTTTGCGGCAGGGGTGTGTGATGTCTCCATGGTTGTTTAATTTGTTTATGGATGGGGTTGTTAGGGAGGTAAATGCAAGAGTTTTGGAAAGAGGGGCAAGTATGAAGTCTGTTGGGGATGAGAGAGCTTGGGAAGTGAGTCAGTTGTTGTTCGCTGATGATACAGCGCTGGTGGCTGATTCATGTGAGAAACTGCAGAAGCTGGTGACTGAGTTTGGTAAAGTGTGTGGAAGAAGAAAGTTAAGAGTAAATGTGAATAAGAGCAAGGTTATTAGGTACAGTAGGGTTGAGGGTCAAGTCAGTTGGGAGGTGAGTTTGAATGGAGAAAAACTGGAGGAAGTGAAGTGTTTTAGATATCTGGGAGTGGATCTGGCAGCGGATGGAACCATGGAAGCGGAAGTGGATCATAGGGTGGGGGAGGGGGCGAAAATTCTGGGGGCCTTGAAGAATGTGTGGAAGTCGAGAACATTATCTCGGAAAGCAAAAATGGGTATGTTTGAAGGAATAGTGGTTCCAACAATGTTGTATGGTTGCGAGGCGTGGGCTATGGATAGAGTTGTGCGCAGGAGGATGGATGTGCTGGAAATGAGATGTTTGAGGACAATGTGTGGTGTGAGGTGGTTTGATCGAGTGAGTAACGTAAGGGTAAGAGAGATGTGTGGAAATAAAAAGAGCGTGGTTGAGAGAGCAGAAGAGGGTGTTTTGAAGTGGTTTGGGCACATGGAGAGGATGAGTGAGGAAAGATTGACCAAGAGGATATATGTGTCGGAGGTGGAGGGAGCAAGGAGAAGAGGGAGACCAAATTGGAGGTGGAAAGATGGAGTGAAAAAGATTTTGTGTGATCGGGGCCTGAACATGCAGGAGGGTGAAAGGAGGGCAAGGAATAGAGTGAATTGGAGCGATGTGGTATACCGGGGTTGACGTGCTGTCAGTGGATTGAATCAATGCATGTGAAGCGTCTGGGGTAAACCATGGAAAGCTGTGTAGGTATGTATATTTGCGTGTGTGGACGTATGTATATACATGTGTATGGGGGGGGTTGGGCCATTTCTTTCATCTGTTTCCTTGCGCTACCTCGCAAACGCGGGAGACAGCGACAAAGTATAAAAAAAAAAAAAAAAAAAAGACGTCTGAATGCAAGACCGATTTCGACGGTGAAGGCCTGCACTGTGGCTGAGAGATTGACTTGAGGAGGCAGAAGTGATATTGTGACAGTGATTGTGTCAGCGTCGCCTCGCCGCAGTGTATCGAGACAGACTTCCCCAGAACTTTTAAAGGGGAAGTAAATGTTTATAGTTGTGTTACTGGAGTGATAGTTTTCATGCATGGTGTTTTTGACAAGAAAATAGTGAAGTTGGAGAAAAGTGTAGCTTGGACATTGAAGCTTATTGATACAGTGGTGGAATTGATGAGAACTGCTATTGACGTTTGTGTGAATAAATTGTACATTTCCTTTTCCATAGCCAGAGGTTGAACCATTATGTGACATTCATTTTTTCATTCATTTCAAGCTAGAAGTTTCAGTTTTCTAAATTGTTTCTTACATTTTTCATATGTATATATATGTATGTGTGTGTGTGTGTATATGTGCGTATGTATGTGTATGTGTGTATGTGTATATGTATATATATATGTATATTATCCCTGGGGATAGGGATGAAAGAATACTTCCCACGTATTCCTCGCGTGTCGTAGAAAGCGACTAGAGGGGACAGGAGCGGGGGGCCGGAAATCCTCCCCTCCTTGTATTAACTTTCTAAAATGGGAAACAGAAGAAGGAGTCACGCGGGGAGTGATCATCCTCCTCGAAGGCTCAGAGTGGGGTGCCTAAATGTGTGTGGATGTAACCAAGATGTGAAAAAAGGAGAGATAGGTAGTATGTTTGAGGAAAGGAACCTGGATGTTTTGGCTCTGAGTGAAACGAAGCTCAAGGGTAAAGGGGAAGAGTGGTTTGGAAATGTCTGGGGAGTGAAGTCAGGGGTTAGTGAGAGGACAAGAGCAAGGGAAGGAGTAGCAATACTCCTGAAACAGGAGTTGTGGGAGTATGTGATAGAATGTAAGAAAGTAAATTCTCGATTAATATGGGTAAAATTGAAAGTTGATGGAGAGAGGTGGGTGATTATTGGTGCATATGCACCTGGGCATGAGAAGAAAGATCATGAGAGGCAAGTGTTTTGGGAGCAGCTGAATGAGTGTGTTAGCGGTTTTGATGCACGAGACCGGGTTATAGTGATGGGTGATTTGAATGCAAAGGTGAGTAATGTGGCAGTTGAGGGAATAATTGGTATGCATGGGGTGTTCAGTGTTGTAAATGGAAATGGTGAAGAGCTTGTAGATTTATGTGCTGAAAAAGGACTGATGATTGGGAATACCTGGTTTAAAAAGCGAGATATACATAAGTATACTTATGTAAGTAGGAGAGATGGCCAGAGAGCGTTATTGGATTACGTGTTAATTGACAGGCGTGCGAAAGAGAGACTTTTGGATGTTAATGTGCTGAGAGGTGCAACTGGAGGGATGTCTGATCATTATCTTGTGGAGGCTAAGGTGAAAATTAGTATGGGTTTTCAGAAAAGAGGAGTGAATGTTGGGGTGAAGAAGGTGGTGAGAGTGAGTGAGCTTGGGAAGGAGACCTATGTGGGGAAGTACCAGGAGAGACTGTGTACAGAATGGAAAAAGGTGAGAACAATGGAAGTAAGGGGAGTGGGGGAGGAATGGGATGTATTTAGGGAATCAGTGATGGATTGCACAAAAGATGCTTGTGGCATGAGAAGAGTGGGAGGTGGGCTGTTTAGAAAGGGTAGTGAGTGGTGGGATGAACAAGTAAGAGTATTAGTGAAAGAGAAGAGAGAGGCATTTGGACGATTTGTGCAGGGAAAAAATGCAATTGAGTGGGAGAAGTATAAAAGAAAGAGACAGGAGGTCAAGAGAAAGGTGCAAGAGGTGAAAAAAAGGGCAAATGAGAGTTGGGGTGAGAGACTATCAGTAAATTTTAGGGAGAATAAAAAGATGTTCTGGAAGGAGGTAAATAGGGTGCGTAAGACAAGGGAGCAAATGGGAACTTCAGTGAAGGGCGTAAATGGGGAGGTGATAACAAGTAGCGGTGATGTGAGAAGGAGATGGAATGAGTATTTTGAAGGTTTGTTGAATGTGTCTGATGACAGAGTGGCAGATATAGGGTGTTTTGGTCGAGGTGGTGTGCAAAGTGAGAGGGTTAGGGAAAATGATTTGGTAAACAGAGAAGAGGTAGTAAAAGCTTTGCGGAAGATGAAAGCCGGCAAGGCAGCAGGTTTGGATGGTATTGCAGTGGAATTTATTAAAAAGGGGGGTGACTGTATTGTTGACTGGTTGGTAAGGTTATTTAATGTATGTATGACTCATGGTGAGGTGCCTGAGGATTGGCGGAATGCGTACATAGTGCCATTGTACAAAGGCAAAGGGGATAAGAGTGAGTGCTCAAATTACAGAGGTATAAGTTTGTTGAGTATTCCTGGTAAATTATATGGGAGGGTATTGATTGAGAGGGTGAAGGCATGTACAGAGCATCAGATTGGGGAAGAGCAGTGCGGTTTCAGAAGTGGTAGAGGATGTGTGGATCAGGTGTTTGCTTTGAAGAATGTATGTGAGAAATACTTAGAAAAGCAAATGGATTTGTATGTAGCATTTATGGATCTGGAGAAGGCATATGATAGAGTTGATAGAGATGCTCTGTGGAAGGTATTAAGAATATATGGTGTGGGAGGAAAGTTGTTAGAAGCAGTGAAAAGTTTTTATCGAGGATGTAAGGCATGTGTACGTGTAGGAAGAGAGGAAAGTGATTGGTTCTCAGTGAATGTAGGTTTGCGGCAGGGGTGTGTGATGTCTCCATGGTTGTTTAATTTGTTTATGGATGGGGTTGTTAGGGAGGTAAATGCAAGAGTCCTGGAAAGAGGGGCAAGTATGAAGTCTGTTGGGGATGAGAGAGCTTGGGAAGTGAGTCAGTTGTTGTTCGCTGATGATACAGCGCTGGTGGCTGATTCATGTGAGAAACTGCAGAAGCTGGTGACTGAGTTTGGTAAAGTGTGTGGAAGAAGAAAGTTAAGAGTAAATGTGAATAAGAGCAAGGTTATTAGGTACAGTAGGGGTGAGGGTCAAGTCAATTGGGAGGTGAGTTTGAATGGAGAAAAACTGGAGGAAGTGAAGTGTTTTAGATATCTGGGAGTGGATCTGTCAGCGGATGGAACCATGGAAGCGGAAGTGGATCATAGGGTGGGGGAGGGGGCGAAAATTTTGGGAGCCTTGAAAAATGTGTGGAAGTCGAGAACATTATCTCGGAAAGCAAAAATGGGTATGTTTGAAGGAATAGTGGTTCCAACAATGTTGTATGGTTGCGAGGCGTGGGCTATGGATAGAGATGTGCGCAGGAGGATGGATGTGCTGGAAATGAGATGTTTGAGGACAATGTGTGGTGTGAGGTGGTTTGATCGAGTAAGTAACGTAAGGGTAAGAGAGATGTGTGGAAATAAAAAGAGCGTGGTTGAGGAGCAGAAGAGGGTGTTTTGAAATGGTTTGGGCACATGGAGAGAATGAGTGAGGAAAGATTGACCAAGAGGATATATGTGTCGGAGGTGGAGGGAACGAGGAGAAGAGGGAGACCAAATTGGAGGTGGAAAGATGGAGTGAAAAAGATTTTGTGTGATCGGGGCCTGAACATGCAGGAGGGTGAAAGGAGGGCAAGGAATAGAGTGAATTGGAGCGATGTGGTATACAGGGGTTGACGTGCTGTCAGTGGATTGAATCAAGGCATGTGAAGCGTCTGGGGTAAACCATGGAAGGCTGTGTAGGTATGTATATTTGCGTGTGTGGACGTATGTACATGTGTATGGGGGGGGGGTTGGGCCATTTCTTTCGTCTGTTTCCTTGCGCTACCTCGCAAATGCGGGAGGCAGCGACAAAGTATGAAGAAAAAAAAAAAAAAAAATATATATATATATATATATATATATATATATATATATCTAGGAAAGCAAAAATGGGTATGTTTGAAGGAATAGTGGTTCCAACAATGTTGTATGGTTGCGAGGCGTGGACTATGGATAGAGTTGTGCGCAGGAGGATGGATGTGCTGGAAATGAGATGTTTGAGGACAATGTGCGGTGTGAGGTGGTTTGATTGAGTAAGTAACGTAAGGGTAAGAGAGATGTGTGGAAATAAAAAGAGCGTGGTTGAGAGAGCAGAAGAGGGTGTTTTGAAATGGTTTGGTCACATGGAGAGAATGAGTGAGGAAAGATTGACCAAGAGGATATATGTGTCGGAGGTGGAGGGAACGAGGAGAAGAGGGAGACCAAATTGGAGGTGGAAAGATGGAGTGAAAAAGATTTTGTGTGATTGGGGCCTGAACATGCAGGAGGGTGAAAGGAGGGCAAGGAATAGAGTGAATTGGAGCGATGTGGTATACCTGGGTTGACGTGCTGTCAGTGGATTGAATCAAGGCATGTGAAGCGTCTGGGGTAAACCATGGAAAGCTGTGTAGGTATGTATATTTGCGTGTGTGGACGTATGTATATACATGTGTATGGGGGTGGGTTGGGCCATTTCTTTCGTCTGTCTCCTTGCGCTACCTCGCAAACGCGGGAGACCGGCAAAAAAAAAAAAAAAAATATATATATATATATATATATATATATCTTTTTTTCCTGGGGATAGGGGACAAAGAATACTTCCCACGTATTCCCTGCGTGTCGTAAAAGGCGACTAAAAGGGGAGGGAGCGGGGGGCTGGAAATCCTCCCCTCTCGTTTTTTTTTTTTTTTTTAATTTTCCAAAAGAAGGAACAGAGAATTGTGCCAGGTGAGGGTATTCCCTCAAAGGCCCAGTCCTCTGTTCTTAACGCTACCTCGCTAATGCGGGAAATGGCGAACAGTTTGAAAGAAAGATATATATATATATATATATATATATATATATATATATATATATATATTTTTTAATTTTCCAAAAGAAGGAACAGAGAAGGGGGCCAGGTGAGGATATTCCCTCAAAGTCCCAGTTCTCTGTTCTTAACGCTACCTCGCTATCGCGGGAAATAGCGAATAGTATGAAAACAAATATATATATATATATATATATATATATATATATATATATATATATATATATATATATATATATATATGGTCGAGGTGGTGTGCAAAGTGAGAGGGTTAGGGAAAATGATTTGGTAAACAGAGAAGAGGTAGTAAAAGCTTTGCGGAAGATGAAAGCCGGCAAGGCAGCAGGTTTGGATGGTATTGCAGTGGAATTTATTAAAAAAGGGGGTGACTGTATTGTTGACTGGTTGGTAAGGTTATTTAATGTATGTATGACTCATGGTGAGGTGCCTGAGGATTGGCGGAATGCGTGCATAGTGCCATTGTACAAAGGCAAAGGGGATAAGAGTGAGTGCTCAAATTACAGAGGTATAAGTTTGTTGAGTATTCCTGGTAAATTATATGGGAGGGTATTGATTGAGAGGGTGAAGGCATGTACAGAGCATCAGATTGGGGAAGAGCAGTGTGGTTTCAGAAGTGGTAGAGGATGTGTGGATCAGGTGTTTGCTTTGAAGAATGTATGTGAGAAATACTTAGAAAAGCAAATGGATTTGTATGTAGCATTTATGGATCTGGAGAAGGCATATGATAGAGTTGATAGAGATGCTCTGTGGAAGGTATTAAGAATATATGGTGTGGGAGGAAAGTTGTTAGAAGCAGTGAAAAGTTTTTATCGAGGATGTAAGGCATGTGTACGTGTAGGAAGAGAGGAAAGTGATTGGTTCTCAGTGAATGTAGGTTTGCGGCAGGGGTGTGTGATGTCTCCATGGTTGTTTAATTTGTTTATGGATGGGGTTGTTAGGGAGGTAAATGCAAGAGTTCTGGAAAGAGGGGCAAGTATGAAGTCTGTTGGGGATGAGAGAGCTTGGGAAGTGAGTCAGTTGTTGTTCGCTGATGATACAGCGCTGGTGGCTGATTCATGTGAGAAACTGCAGAAGCTGGTGACTGAGTTTGGAAAAGTGTGTGGAAGAAGAAAGTTAAGAGTAAATGTGAATAAGAGCAAGGTTATTAGGTACAGTAGGGTGAGGGTCAAGTCATTTGGGAGGTGAGTTTGAATGGAGAAAAACTGGAGGAAGTGAAGTGTTTCAGATATCTGGGAGTGGATCTGGCAGCGGATGGAACCATGGAAGCGGAAGTGGATCATAGGGTGGGGGAGGGGGCGAAAATCTTGGGAGCCTTGAAGAATGTGTGGAAGTCGAGAACATTATCTCGGAAAGCAAAAATGGGTATGTTTGAAGGAATAGTGGTTCCAACAATGTTGTATGGTTGCGAGGCGTGGGCTATGGATAGAGTTGTGCGCAGGAGGATGGATGTGCTGGAAATGAGATGTTTGAGGACAATGTGTGGTGTGAGGTGGTTTGATCGAGTAAGTAACGTAAGGGTAAGAGAGATGTGTGGAAATAAAAAGAGCGTGGTTGAGAGAGCAGAAGAGGGTGTTTTGAAATGGTTTGGGCACATGGAGAGATGAGTGAGGAAAGATTGACCAAGAGGATATATGTGTCGAGGTGGAGGGAACGAGGAGAAGATGGAGACCAAATTGGAGGTGGAAAGATGGAGTGAAAAAGATTTTGTGTGATCGGGGCCTGAACATGCAGGAGGGTGAAAGGAGGGCAAGGAATAGAGTGAATTGGAGCGATGTGGTATACCGGGGTTGACGTGCTGTCAGTGGATTGAAGCAGGGCATGTGAAGCGTCTGGGGTAAACCATGGAAAGCTGTGTAGGTATGTTTATTTGCGTGTGTGGACGTATGTATACATGTGTATGGGGGGGGGGTTGGGCCATTTCTTTCGTCTGTTTCCTTGCGCTACCTCGCAAACGCGGGAGACAGCGACAAAGTATAATAAAAAAAAAATAAAAAATATATATATATATATATATATATATATATATATATATATATATATATATATATATATATATAATAAAAATGTGTATATTATTAATATTATCACTCATATATCATCTTTATTAATCTTTCCTCACTCATTCTCTCCATGTAACGAAACCATTTCAAAACACCCTCTTCTGCTCTCTCAACCATACTCTTTTTATTACCACACATCTCTCTTACCCTTTCATTACTTACTCGATCAAACCACCTCACACCACATATTGTCCTCAGACATCTCATTTCCAACACATCCACCCTCCTCTGCACAACCTTATCTATAGCCCACGCCTCAAAACCATATAACATTATTAGAACCACTATTCCTTCAGACTTACCCTTTTTGCTTTCCGAGATAATATTCTTGCCTTCCACACATTCTTCAATGCTCCCAGAACTTTCGCCCCCTCCCCCTCCCTGTGACTCACTTCCACTTTCATGGTTGCATCTGCTGCCAAATCCACTCCCAGATATCTAAAACACTTCATTTCCTCCAGTTTTTCTCCATTCACACTTACCTCCCAATTAACTTGTACCTCAACCTACTGTACCTAATAGCCTTGTTCTTATTCACATTTACTCAACTTTCTTCTGTCACACACTTTACCAAACTCAGTTACCAACTTCTGCAGTTTCTCACTTGAATCAGCCACCAGCACTGTATCATCAGCGAACAACAACTGACTCATTTCCCAAGCCCTCTCATCCACAACAGACTGCATACTTGTCCATCTCACCAAAACTCTTGCATTCACCTCCCTAACAACCCCATTCATAAACAAATTAAACATCCATGGAGACATCACACACTCCTGCTGCAAACCGACATTCACTGAGAACCAATTGCTTTCCTCCCTTCCTACACGTACATATGCCTTACATCCTTGATAAAAACTTTTGACTGCTTCAAGCAACTTGCTTCACACACCATATACGCTTGATACCTTCCACAGAGCATCTCTGTCATATGCCTTCTCCAGATCCATAAATGCTACATACAAATCCATTTGCTTTTCTAAGTATTTCTCACGTACATTCTTCAAAGCAAACACCTGATCCACACATCCTCTACCACTTCTGAAACCACACTGCTCTTCCCCAATCTGATGCTCAGTACATGCCTTCACACTCAATCAATACCCTCCCACATAATTTTCCAGGAATACTCAACAAACTTATACCTCTGTAATTTGAACAGTCACATCTATCCTCCTTGCCTTTGTACAATGGCACTATGCTTGCATTTCGCCAATCCTCCGGCACTTCTCCTTGAGCCATACATGCATTGAATATCTTCACCAACCAGTCAATAGCACAGTCACCCCCTTTTTTTTAAGAAATTCTACTGCAATACCATCCAAACCTTCTGTCTTGCCGGCTTTCATATTCCGCAAAGCGTTAACTACCTCTTCTCTGTTTACCAAATCATTCTCCCAAACCCTCTCACTTAGCACACCATCTCGACCAAAACACTCTATATCTGCCACTCTATTATCTAACACATTCAAGAAACCTTCAACATACTCACTCCATCTCCTTCTCACATCACCTTTACTTCTCATTACCTCCCCATTAGCCCCTATCACCGATGTTCCCGTTTGTTCTCTTGTCTTCGCACTTTATTTACCTCTTTCCAAAACATCTTTTTATTATTTGATTTTTTTTATTATACTTTGTCACTGTCTCCCGCGTTAGCGAGGTAGCACAAGGAAATTGACGAAAGAATTGCTCAACCCACCCACATACACATGCATATGCATACCCATCCACACACACACACACTTACATACCGATACATTTTACTGTATACATATATATACATACACAGTCATATACATATATACACATGTAAATAATTCATACTTGCTGCCTTCCTTCATTCCCGTCACCACCCTGCCACACATGAAATGACAACACCCTCCCCTGCATGCATGCAAGGTAGTGCTAGGAAAGGACAACAAAGGCCACATTCTTTCATACTTAGTCTCTAGCTGTCATGTATAATGCACCGAAACCACAGCTCCCTTTCCACATCCATGCCCCACAGAACCTACCATGGTTTACCCCAGACGCTTCACATGCCCTGGTTCAATTCATTGACAGCATGTTGACATTGGTACACCACATCATTCCAATTCACTCTATTCCTTACACGCCTTTCACCCTCCTACATGTTCAGGCCCCGATTGCACAAAATCTTTTTTGCTCCATCCTTCCACCTCCAATTTGGTCTCCCACTTCTCTTCGTTCCCTCCACCTCTGACACATATATCCTTTTTGTCAATCTTTCCTCACTCATTCTCTCCATGTGACCATAACATTTCAAAACACCCTCTTCTGCTCTCAACCACGCACTTTTTATTACCATGCATCTCTTTTACACTATTATTACTTACTCGATCAAACCACCTCACACCACATAGTGTCCTCAAACATCTCATTTTCAACACATCCACCCTCCTCTGCACAACTGTATCTATAGCCCATGCCTCGCAACCATATAACATTGTTGGAACAACTATTCCTTCAAACATACCCATTTTTGCTTTCTGAGATGATGTTCTCACCTTCCACACATTTTTCAGTCCTCCCAGAACGTTCTCCCCCTCCTCCACCCTGTGAATCACTTCTGCTTCCATGGTTCCATCTGCTGCCAAATCCACTCATAGATATCTAAAACACTTCACCTCCTCCAGTTTTTCTCCATTCAAACTTACCTCCCAATGGACTTGTCCCTCAACCCTACTGTACCTAATAACCTTGCTTTTATTCACATTTACTCTCAGCTTTCTTCTCTCACACACTTTACCAAACTCAGTCACCAGCTTCTGCCGTTTCTCACCCGAATCAGCCACCAGTGCTGTATCATCAGCGAACACTAACTGACTCACTTCCCAAGCCCTCTCATCCACAACAGACTGCATGCTTACCCGTCTCTCCAAAACTCTTGCATTCACCTCCCTAACAAACCCATCCATAAACAAATGAAATAACCATGGAGACATCATGCACCCCTGCATCAACATTCACTGAGAAACAATCACTTTCCTCTCTTCCTACTCGTACACATGCCTTACATCCTCGATAAAAACTTTTCACTTCTTCCAACAACTTGCCTCCCACCCTATATATTGTTAATACCTTCCAAAGAGCATCTCTATCAACTCTTATCATTTGCCTTCTCCAGATCCATAAATGCTACATACAGATCCATTTGCTTTTCTAAGTATTTCTCACATACGTTCTTCAAAGCAAACACCTGATCCACACACCCTCTACCACTTATGAAACCACACTGCTCTTCCCCAATCTGATGCTCTGTACATGTTTTCACCCTCTCGATCAATACCCTCCCATAAAGTTTCCCAGGAATACTCAACAGACTTATATCTCTGTAATTTGAGCACTCACCTTTATCCCCTTCGCCTTTGTACTATGGCACTATGCATGCATTCCGCCAATCCCCAGGCACCTCACCATGAGTCATCCATACACTAAATATCCTTACCAACCAGTCAACAACACAGTCACCCCCTTTTTTAATAGATTGTACTGAAATGCCATCCAAACCAGCTGCCTTGCCAGCTTTCATCTTGTGTAAAGCTTTTACTACCTCTGGTCTGTTTACCAGATCATTCCCTCTAACCCTCTCACTTTGCACTCCACCTCGACCAAAACACCCTATATCTGCCACTCTATCATCTAACACATTTACCAAACCTTCAAAATATTCACTCCATCTCCTTCCCTCAGCACCACTACTTGTTATTACCTCCCCCCTTAGCCCCCTTCACTGATGTTCCCATTTGTTGTTTTACGCATTTTATTTACCTCCTTCCAAAACATCTTTTTATTCTCCCTAAAATTTAATGATACTCTCTCAGCCTAACTCTCATTTGCCCTGTTTTTCACCTCTTGAACCTTTCTCTTGACCTCCTGCCTCTTTCTTTTATACATCTCCCAGTCATTTGCACTGTTTCTCTTCAAAAATCGTCCAAATACCTCTCTCTTCTCTTTCACAAATAATCTTACTTCTTCATCCCACCACTCACTACCCTTTCTAATCTACCCACCTTCCACGCTTCTCATGTCACAAGTATCTTTTGCGCAAGCCATCACTGCTTCCCTAAATACACCCCATTCCTCCCCCACTCCCCTTACGTCCTTTGCTCTGACCTTTTTCCATTCTGCACTCAGTCTCCTGGTACTTCCTCACACAAGTCTCCTTCCCAAGCTCACTTATTCTCATCACTCTCTTCACCCCAACATTCTCTCCTCTTTTCTGAAAACCTCTACAAATCTTCACCTTCATCTCTACAAGGTAATGATCAGACATCCCTCCAGTTGCACCTCTCAGCACATTAACATTCAAAAGTCTCTCTTTCATGCACCTATCAAGTAACACGTAATCCAATAATGCTCTCTGGCCATTTCTCCTACTTACATACGTATACTTATGTATATCTCTCTTTTTAATCCAGGTATTCCCAATCACTAGTCCTTTTTCAGCACAAATTTACAAGCTCTTCCCCATTTCCATTTACAACACTGAACACCCCATGTACACCAATTTTTTCCTCAACTGCCACTTTACTCACCTTTGCATTCAAATCACCCATCACTATAACCCGGTCTCATGCATCAAAACTACTAACACACTCACTTAGCTGCTCCCAAAACCCTTGCCTCTCATGATCTTTCTTCTCATGCCCAGGTGCATAGGCAGCAATAATCACCCATCTCTCTTCATCCACTTTCAGTTTTACTCATATTAATCTAGAGTTTACTTTCTTACACTCAATCACATACTCCCATCACTCCTCTTTCAGAAGTAGTGTTACTCCTTCCCTTGCTCTTGTCCTCTCACCACCCTCTGAATTTACTCCCAAAACATCCCCAAACTACTCTTCCCCTTTACCCTTGAGCTTCATTTCACTCAGAGGCAAAACATCCAGGTTCTTTTCCTCAAACATGCTACCTATCTCTCGTTTTTTTCTCATCTTGGTTACATCCACACACATTTAGACACCCCAATCTAAGCCTTCGAGGAGCACTCCCCGCGTGACTCCTTCTGTTTCCCCTTTTATAATTTAATGAGTTGTGATAAACGCTGAATGGGAATTGGAGGAAGGAGAGTTTTTCCAAGTAAGTCTGTTCCTTTCCCTGTATACATTTATTAGGAAGATGTATCATGAACAACATTTTTTTGGGGATGCTTGAATGCAAGGTATTGCTAGCAAACAAACGAAGTTTGGCCCATCCATTCATATACACATGTTATTAATTTTTTATACTTTGTTGCTGTCTCCTGCGTCAGAGAGGTAGCACAAGGAAACAGAGGAAAGAATGGCCCAACCCACCTGTACACAAATTTGTACACATAAACGCCCACACATGCACATATATATGCTTATACATTTCAACGTATACATACATATACATACATAGACATATACATATATACACATGTACATATTCATACTTGCTGCCTTCATACATTCCTGTCTGCACCCCGCTACACATGAAATGGCACCCCCTCCCTCCGCACGCGTGCGAGGTAGCACTAGGAAAAGACTACAAAGGCCACATTCGTTCACATTCAGTCTCAGTCATGTAATGCACCAAAACCACAACTCCCTTTCCACATCCAGGCCCCACAAAACTTTCCATGGTCTACCCCAGACGCTTCACATTCTCTAGTTCAATCCATTGATAGCACTTCGACCCTGGTATACCACATCGATCCAATTCACTCTATTCCTTGCAAGCCTTTCACCCTCCTGCATGTTCAGACCCCGATCTCTCAAAATCTTTTCCACTCCATCCTTCCACCTACAGTTTGATCTCCCACTTCTTGTTCCCGCCACCTCTGACACATATATCATCTTTGTTTATCTTTCCTCACTCATTCTCTTTATGTGACCAAACCATTTCAATCCACCCTCTTCTGCTCTCTCAACCATACTCTTTTTATTACAACACATCTCTCTTACCCTTTCATTAATTACTCAATCCAACCACCTCACACCACACATTGTTCTCAAACATCTCATTTCCAACACATCCACCCTCCTCCGTGCAACCCTATCTATAGCCCACGCCTCACAACCATGTAACATTGTTAGAACCACTATTCCTTCAGACATACCCGTTTTTACTTTCCGAGATAATATTCAAGCCTTCCACACATTCTTCAATGCTCCCAGAACTTTTGCCCCCTCCCCCCTCTGTGACTCACTTCCGCTTCCATGGTTCCATCTGCTGCCAAATCCACTCCCAGATATCTAAAACACTTCACTTCCTGCATGTTTTCCATTCAGACTTACCTCCCAATTGACTTGCCCCTCAACCCTACTGTACCTAATAACCTTCCTCTTATTCACATTTTACTCTCAGCTTGCTTCTTTCACACACTTTACCAAACTCAGTTACCAACTTCTGCAGTTTCTTACCTGAATCAGCCACCAGAATTGTATCATCAGCGAACAACAACTGACTCACTTCCCAAGCTCTCTCATCCACAACAGACTGCATACTTGCCCCTCTCTCCAAACTCTTGCATTCACCTCCCTAACAACCCCATCCATAAACAAGTTAAACAACCATGGAGACATCACGCACCCCTACTGCAAATCGACATTCAGTGAGAACCAATCACTTTCCTCTCTTCCCTCTCGTACACATGCTTTACATCCTTGGTAGAAACTTTTCACTGCTTCTGGCAACTTGACTCCCACAGCAAATACTCTTGATACCTTCCACACAGCATCTCTATCAACTCTATCATATGCCTTTTCCAGATCCATAAATGCTACATACAAATCCATTTGTTTTTCTAAGTATTTCTCACATACATTCTTCGAAGCAAACACCTGAACCACACATCCTGTACCACTTCTGAAACCACACTGCACTTCCCCAATCTAATGCTCGTCCTTCACCCCCTCAATCAATACCCTCCCATATAATTTCCCAGAAATACTCAGCAAACTTATACCTTTGTAATTTCAACACACATTTATCCCCTTTGCCTTTGTACAATGGCACTATGAATGCATTTTGCCAATCCTCAAGCACTTCAACATGAGCCAATGGCACTATGAATGCATTTTGCCAATCCTCAAGCACTTCAACATGAGCCATACATACATTGAATATCCTCACCATCCAGAAAACAACACAGTCACCCCCTTTTTTTTTTTAATAAATTCCACTGCAATACCATCCAAATCCACTGCCATGCTTTCTTTTGTCTTCCACAAAGCTTTCACTACCTCTACTCTGTTTACCAAATCATTCTTCATGATCCTCTCATTTCACACACCACCTCAACCAAAACCCCCTATATCTGCCATTCTATCATCAAAGACATTCAACAAACCTTCAAAATAGTCACTCCATCTCCTCACATCACCACTACTTGTTATTACCTTCCAATTAGCCCCCTTCACTGATGTTCCCATTTGTTCTCTTGTCTTTTGCACTTTATTAACCTCTTTACAAAACATCTTTTTATTCTCCCTAAAATTTAATGATACACTCTCACCCCAACTCTCATTTGCCCTCCTTTTCACCTCTTGCACCTTTCTCTTGACCTCCTGCCTCTTTCTTTTATAAATCTCCCAATCATTTGCACTATTTCCCTGCAAAAATCATCCAAATGCCTCTGTCTTTTCTTTCACTGATAATCTTTCTTCATCCCGCCACTCACGACCCTTTCGAATCTGCCCACCTCCCACGCTTCTCATGCCACAAGCATCTTTTGCATAAGCCATCACTGCTTCCCTAAATACAACCCATTCCTGCCCCACTCCCCTTATGTCATTTGCTCTCACCTTTTTCCATTCTCTGCTCAGTCTCTCCTGGTACTTCCTCACACAAGTCTCCTTCCCAAGCTCACTTATTCTCACCACTCTCTTCACCCCAACATTCTCTCTTCTTTTCTGAAAACCTCTACAAATCTTCACCTTCGCCTCCACAAGATAATGATCAGACATCTCTCCTGTTGCACCTCTCAGCACATTAACTCGAATAGTCTCTCTTTCACGCACCTATCAATTAATACATAATCCAATAATGCTCTCTGGCCATCTCTCGTACTTACATACATATACTTATGTATATCTCTCTTTTTAAACCAGGTATTCCCAATCGCCATTCCTTTTTCAGCACACAAATCTACAAGCTCATCACCATTTCCATTTACAGCACTGAACACCCCATGTACACCAATTATTCCCTCAACTGCCACCTGCATTCAAATCACCCATCACTATAACCCGGTCTCATGCATCAAAACTACTAACACACTCACTCAGCTGCTTCCTAAACACTTGCCTCTCATGATCTTTCTTCTCATGACCAGGTGCATAAGCACCAATAATCATCCATCTCTCCATCCACTTTCAGTTTTACCCATATCAGTCGAGAGATTACTTTCTTACTCTCTATCACATACTTCCACAACTCCCACAACAACTGTTTCAGGAGTGGTGCTACTCCTTCCTTTGCTCTTGACCCCGCACCAACCCCTGAATTTACTCCCAAGACATTCCCAAACCACTCTTCCCCTTTACCCTTGAGCTCTGTTTCACTCAGAGCCAAAACATTCAGGTTCCTTTCCTCAAACATACTACCTATCTCTCCTGTTTTCTCATCTTGGTTACATCCACACACATTTAGACACCCCAATCTGAGCCTTCGAGGAGGATGAGCACTCCCTGCATGACTCCCTCTTCTGTTTCCCCTTTTATGATTTTATGAGCTGTGGTAAACGCTGAATGGGAATTGAAGGAAGGAGAGTTTTCCAAGCCCAATAAAACTGATCCCTTGCCTGAATACATTTATTAGCAGTCTGAAAATGAACAGGAAGATGGATCATGAACATTTTTTTTGGGGTGCTTGAATGAGAGGTATTTCTAGGAAACAAAGTTTAGCCCATCCACTCATATACACTGTCTAGTGCATTAGAGAGGTAGCGCAAGGAAACCCACCCATATACACATTTATGTACATAAACGCCCACACATGCACATAAACATACCTATACATTTGAACGTATACATACATATACATACACAGAGATATACATATATACTCATTTACATATTCATACTTGCTGCCTTCATCCATTCCCATCGCCATCGCCACACATGAAATGGCCCCCCTCCCTCCGCATGCTTGTGAGGTGGCACTAGGAAAAGACTACAAAGGCCACATTCGTTCACACTCAGTCTCTATCTGTCATGTGTAATGCACCGAAACCACAACTCCCTTTCCACATCCACTCCCCACAAAACATTCCATGGTTTACCCCAGATGCTTCACATTCCCTGGTTCAATCCATTGACAGCACATCGACCCAGGTATACCACATCGTTCCAGTTCACTCTTTTCCTTGCACGCCTTTCACCTTCCTGTATGTTCAAACCCTGATCGCTCAAAACTCTTTTTCACTCCATCCTTCCTCTTCCAATTTGGTCTCCCATTTCTCGTTCCCTCCACCTCTGACACATATATCCTCTTTCTCAATCTTTCCTCACTCATTCTCTCCATGTCACCAAACCATTTCAATGCACTTTCTTCTGCTCTCTCAACCACACTCTTTTTATTACCACAATTCTTTCTTACCCTTTCATTACTTAATCAAACCACCTCACACCACATATTGTCCTCAAACATCTCATTTCCAACACATCCACCCTCCTCTGCACAACATATCTATAGCCCATGCCTTGCAACCATATAACACTGTTGGAACCACTATTCCTTCAAACATACCCATTTTTGCTGTCTGAGATAACGTTCTCGCATACCACATTCTTCATCAGTCCCAGAACCTTTGCCCCCTCCCCCGCCCAGTGGCTCACTTCCACTTCCTTGGTTCCATCTGATGCTAAGTCCACTCCCATATATCTAAAACACTTCACTACCTCCAGTTTTTCTCCATTCAAACACACCTCCCAGTTGACTTGTCCCTCAACCCTACTGAACTAAGTAACCTTGCTCTTATTCACATTTACTCTCAGCTTTCTTCTTTCACACACTTTACCAAACTCAGTCACCAGCTTCTGCAGTTTCTCACCTGAATCAGCCATCAGCGCTGTATCATCACTGAACAACAACTGACTCACTTCCCAAGCCCTCTCATCCACAATAGACTGCATACTTACCCCTCTTTCCAAAACTCTTGCATTTACCTCCCTAACAACCCCATCCATAAACAGCTTCACCCTCACCCTCATACCTTCACCCTCTCTTAATCAATATCCTCCCATATAATATCCCAGGAATACTCAACAAACTTATACCATTGTAAATTGAACACTCGCCTTTATCCCCTTTGCTGTTATACATTGGCGCTATGCATGCATTCCGCCAATCCTCAGGCACTTCACCGTGAACCATACATACATTGAATATTCTCACCAACACAGTCACCCCCCTTTTTTAATAAATTCCACTGCAGTACCATCCAAACCCACTGCCTTGCCAGCTTTCATCTTCCACAAAGCTTTCACTACCTCTACTCTATTTATCAAACCATTCTCCCTGACCCTCTCACTTCGAACACTACCTCGACCAAAACACCCTGTACCTGCCACTCTTATCATCAAAAACATTCAACAAACCTTCATAATACTCACTCTATCTCCTTCTCACTTCACCACTACTTGTTATTACCTCCCAATTAGCCCCTTCATTTGTGTTCCCATTTGTTCTCTTGTCTTATGCACTTTATTTATCTCCTTCCGAAACATCTTTTTATTCTCCCTAAAATTTAACAATACTCTCTCACCCCAACTCTCATTTGCCCTCTTTTTCACCTCTTGCACCTTTCTCTTGACCTCCTCCCTCATTCTTTTATACATTTCCCGGTCATTGCACTATTTGCCTGCAAAAATTGTCCAATTGCCTCTCTCTTCTCTTTCACTAACAATCTTACTTCCTCATCCCACCACTCGCTACCCTTTCTAATCTGCCCACCTCCCACCTTTTCATGCCAGAAGCATCTTTTGCCCTAGCCATCACTGCTTCCCTAAATACATCCCATTCCTACCCCACTCCCCATATGTCATTTGCTCTCACCTTTTTCATTCTGCACTCAATCGCTCCTGGTACTTCCTCACACAAGTCTCCTTCCCAAGCTCACTTGCTCTCACTGCTCTCTTCACCCCAACATTCTCTCTTCTTTTCTGAAAACCTCTACAAATATTCACCTTTGCCTCCACAAGATAATGATCAGACATCCCTCCAGTTACCCCTCTCAGCACATTAACATCTAAGTCACTTTCACGCACCTAACACTTAACATGTAATCCAATAATGCTCTCTGCCCATCTCTTCTACTTAGAGATGCTCTGTGGAAGGTATTAAGAATATATGGTGTGGGAGGCAAGTTGTTAGAAGCAGTGAACAGTTTTTATCGAGGATGTAAGGCATGTGTATGAGTAGGAAGAGAGGAAAATGATTGCTTCTCAGTGAATGTCGGTTTTCAGCAGGGGTGCGTGATGTCTCCATGGTTGTTTAATTTGTTTATGGATGGGGTTGTTAGGGAGGTGAATGCAAGAGTTTTGTAAAGAGGGGCAAGTATGCAGTCTGTTCTGAATGAAAGAGCTTGGGAAGTGAGTCAGTTGTTGTTCAGTGATGATACGGTGCTGGTGGCTGATTCATGTAAGAAACTGCAGAAACTGGTGACAGAGTTTAGTAAAGTGTGTGTGAAAGAAGAAAGCTAAGAGTAAATGTGAATAAGAGCAAGGTTATTAGGTACAGTAGGGTTGAGGGACAAGTCAATTGGGAGGTTTGTTTGAATGGAGAAAAACTGGAGGAAGTAAAGTGTTTTAGATATCTGGGACTGGATTTGGCAGCGGATGGTACCATGGATGCGGAAGTGAGTCATATGATGGGGGAGGGGGTAAAAGTTCTGGGAGCATTGAAAAATGTATGGAAGTCGAGAACATTATCTTGGAAAGCAAAAATGGGTATGTTTGAAGTTCCACCTCCGAAAATCTCTATAAAATTTCACCGTTGCCTCCAAATAGTGATCAGACATCCCACCAGTTACCCCTCTTAGCACATATATATCCAAAATTCATTCCTTTTAAGGAAGGTATCCGTACTCTTTTCAAGTCGCTGTTGCATCACTAGCATGAATGTTGTGTTCACTCTTGATCACCCTACTAGAAAAAAAAGACATATATAGAATGGAGTGAGTGGAAAGGTAAGCTTCCAGGTTGATTTCTGGACTGAGAAGCAATACCAGTGAAAGCTGGCTAATGACTTGAATATGTGTAGCTTGGAAAACAGGAAGGTTAAAAGATGGTAGAATACAGGTATTCAAATTTATTAAGGTCTTCAGTAATCTTGATCTAATAAGCTTCTTAAAGATAGATTTACTTTTGATTTCACTAGTAGTAATGAATACAGTTGTGTGGGCAAATGTTTTACCTCATATGCAGCAAAGGACTTTTTCTTCAACAGGGTTGTTGACATGTGGAATGATTTATGAATTACAGTGGTTGAAAGTAGTACCTTAGTTACATTTAAAGATAGACTTGAATATTTTGTTTTCACCTGTGACTGACATTATTTGCACTTCTCGTATGAAAAGCACTTTTCTACTCTTTGAAATATTTGTATGCCTTTCTACTGTTACTACAGTAATTTCTGAGTTTTCTGATCCCTTCTGCTATCACAAACAGCCTCATTAGGACCAAGTGGTCTGTTGCGATTTGAATTCCTTTGTATTTCTAAGTTAGTGCAGTTGCTGTATGCTGATAATGCTGTGTTGTTTACTGAATCAGAAGAGGAATTGGATAGGGTGCTAGATCTTTGAAGATACATGAAGATGGAGGGTACTGAAAATAAGTGAAAATGAAAATAAAATTTTAGGCTCTGAAAAAGATGGGACTTCAGAGTGATATCATTTTGAATGGTGAATAACTTGAAGTTTTGATGAGTTTCAGTATTTGGGAATGAGGTTTAACAAGAATGGTAGTAGGAAAGCTTTTAGAGAGAATTTAGTCTTGTATGAAAGAAAAAATGGGAATATTTTGAAAGCTGTGGTGAATGAAAAAAAATTTTATTGTCAAAAGCTTACTTGAATAAAGGATAACTTGTCCTGACTTTGGCGAAAGAATATGAAGCCCAGGTTTGTGCAGGTCTTGATTTATAAAAGGTTGGAGCAGTGAAGGTAGATAATTTGTATAGCTGGAATTACAAGAATAGAAAGACTAAAGAATGAAGATATGAGGTTGTGTGATGTGAAGAAATTAGGTGAAAGGCACATAGGTGAATGTTCAGAGGATATGGTGTGTTATGTAGAATGTGTAGCAGATGATAGGGTGGTCAGATGTAGTTTGGTATTGTTGAAGATATAATGAGGGGAGACAGACAGCCACAAAATGGGTGGATCCATCCTTTGAGAATTTAGATTATGGATAGAGGGATTTCAGATGATGCCAGAGGAATGATTTAGGATTGAATATATTAGAAGCACTTTGTTCGGAAGTGGTCTAAGCGGAGAATTAAGTCTCAAACAACCTTAGTGTGCAAAGTGAATGTGTATCAAACACTCCTTTTAGCATGGCAGTTCATGTTTCACTTCAGCACATTGGGCATGGTAAAAGATGTGATGACTGATTTGAGAGATCTGATGTTTATGATCCTCCCCATGGAAATGGGTAGTAGATAGATAAATAAATAGATATCAATAACCATTATAGAACATTCCACAAAAGCTTCACATTTCAAAGGTATACTAGATGTTACAGTAAATTTAACCATTTTTTCTCCTCTTACAGTTGATCACTTATCTAAGTACCTTGCCATGAGACTGACGCTAGCAAACCGTACGGGGGAATTGGAGACAGAACTTCCTTCATCGCTCAACAATTTTTGCATCTACATTGCTCCAACACCAGATCAGTATATTGGTGTTGGTGGCTCACTCACCTTAGAGCAAATAAATGAAAAGTATTGGAGAGTAAACAAACCCATGGAAATGTTTTATTCATGGAAGAAAAACTGAAAGGTGAAATAAAGTTTTTGAAATTGTGTATCCATTGGATTTTATATCATAAATATGGGCCAAAAAATGTGTGAAAGATTGACTGGAGTTGAAAACTAAAGATGGTTAAACCTGTTTTATTGCTTATATATAGGAAAAATTACTTCAGATATTGAGATCTCAAGCTTCAGATTTTGAAGATGTTGATTAAAAAGCTTCAGATTTTGAAGATGTTGATTAAAAAAGAATATGTATAGCAAAATGCTGCTATTTGCAACATGGGAGTGTGAATAAGAATACAGGGTTGTGTATAACACTGCACTTTTTGGTTACGTAAGGTTATTGACATTAGAATGGTATATTTATCAGCATAGCTAGGATATTTTTCACCAAAAACAATTGTGTATTCCAGTCCAAAGCTTTTTATGTATTGTGATGAACATTATGCCTTAGGATCTGGATGGTGATTGTTTTTAATTGGTGGCAATGTATTATTTCTGAGATTTGTGTACTTGAAACATGGTTTTATGGGATTACACTTGTATGGCACCAGAATTTTGTATCTCACTTAAGACAGGTTTCCATTATTCATATTCATGAATTTTGTTTGCTTGATTAAGTTGATCATTGACCAATATTTTCTACCCTTTCTTTTTGGGAAAGGCTCATAATCTTTTCTCCTAAGTGTATTCTTTAGAGATCATTCACAGATTTAACTCTCTTTGGAAGAAAATTACAGCAATAGGCACTGAGATATTAACAGCAGGACCAAGGCAGTAGCTGAATAGGAGTTTGGTTGGTAAACCTTTATTGAACTTATCTCTTCAGACTCTCAAAGTCCAACTTGGGACAGTCTACTAAGAATTAGCAATATAAATTGCCTATATCATGTTGTATAGAAGATTGTATAGTAGGCTGAATAAATTTGCAGAGACCTGACAAGTATTTTGTAGGGCAAGATATTTGGTAAAAAACTTGCTTCCAACCTTATGATGTAGCTCCCACTGTCACTCAAATGAGACCTCCCTACCCCCATCATGCCACTCCTCACCTCCCCACTCCCCTTCCATCTTAGCCACCTCAGTCTGAAAGCAAAGGCTTTTCATGTCTGACTCTTTCTGTACATCTGTAGTGAAGAGGATATCATTAGATATTGTAATACATAAATTTCTTTCTTATAACAAAATGAGCATTGAATTAAAAAAGCAAGAAGATTTTTCTGCTTGCCTGTGAATGTCACCTTAGCAACACGTTACACCTGTTCCCTGACCACCTGGCCAGCTACAGTCGCCCCACCAAGTCATGTAATAGCAATGGGAACTGTTTCCCTGAACTGCTTCATAAATCTGCAATGTCAACAAGCCCAACATTTACCACCACAGGACTAAAGAGTGACATAAACATCAAATAAAGTTAACTTGCCTTCAGTTGGCCTGAAATCCTTCACCAATTTTCCACCTTTGATTAAGTATTAACAGTTGTGAAACAAGGTTGAAAATATCAAGAAATAAGTCAACAACACAGCCTCATTTCTTCTTATTTTAACCACCAAAACAACAAATGTAGATCATGGCCAAGGTAGTAGTACGTTACAAATTAATTCCTTTCTCCAATTGTTTCCCATGCCTCCATCTTCTTGAAATTGTTATCTCCCCTCCCATGGTCCTGTCCCCCAGGCAGCTATTATATGATAAACATTTTCTATTTTGTCAGGATCACAAAAAAAATCTTTCATATCCATAAGGATTTTCATTTGTAGCTAATTGAAGACATTTTAGAAATGATGATTCGCATATATATCTCTGTGAATCAAAGATGATGGATTAAAATGTGTTATTACAAATAAAGTCTTGAAAATAATGCTTGGTAATCCACAGAGGGAAACAGAAAGAAAATGAAGTACTAGTCTTAGCATGACACAACAATCGAAGGGACAGCCTGTTTGCAGGATTTTGAAGTAAAGTAAACTCTTAAGTGATTTGGAGATATTAATGGATTGACAAAACAGTAAAGGTGGATTCAGCTGCTAGAATGACATGGAACACTTCCATAGTTTGTGATATTCATCATGGAATGAGAACACGGAATGATGAATGAATATGGTAGGGAAGATGAAAGGAAGGGTGTAGACTGGAATTTTATAGGAGTAAAGGAAGAATTTTAGTAAGCAATTGGAAGTTGATGTTGGTGTCATTAGGTAGGCCAATCATATCTTAGATGGTATATAGGACCACAGTGCAAGTGGACTGCTATTTTTAGATAGCAGTTGATGTTGGTGTCATTAGATAGGCCAATCATATCTTAGATGGTATATAGGACCACAGTGCAAGTGGACTGCTATTTTTAAATGCCATATTAGTTAGAGGAGAAGTGAGAGGAATGGGTTTGGAGATTAGTGGTTATAGGTTAGTATGGGAAGAGGTTTGGGGTAGCATAGAAATTGGTTGATTTAGGGTAGAGGGGTTTAACCTGTAATAGGGGAAATGTAGGAGTAGGATGAAGGAGGGGTAGTATGAGGAAGGGGGAACAGTTAAGGAATAAGGTGACATTAAATGAGAACTTGTTATCCTTGGGAATAAAATTTGTTTTATAGCACATATAGTATCTGGTCTAGGTAGAGTAGAGCCATGGCATAAACTGAGAGAACCAACACCACCTCCACTATTTCAGTATACTTCTCTGCATCATGGCCAACTCTCCCAATCCATACAGCTGGATTCACCACCACAAGTTACATGTAATGTGGTTGCTTCTGGTGGCTTGGTGAATGTTCTTTTGGGAGTTTCTTGTATAATTTGGTGGCCAGCAGTATATTTGCCCATGTATGGTAGAGGAAGTTTACTCATCTGAGAATATATACTTTCTCAGAACTCCAGACCCTCACTTATTTAGCACTGTGCAAAACTGAGCCTGTTCATAGTTTGTCTCTCATTCAACCTTTTTTTGATGGTGGTAGTTTTATGATGGAAGCCAGCTTTGTGAAGGTATGCCAAGTGGAACTAGACACTGGGAGTTAAAAGTGGTCCTAGACAGCTACAGCATTAAAGAGAGAATGTGCTGCCACCTCCACAAGGATTTGTTGGTCGTCTGCAGGTTTTCTCTTCATACATGCACCTGACCTCAGACTTATTGCATAGATTCTCCTACTCATCCTGTCTTCTTCACCTTTTGTAAACTGTAGCCTGCAAAACACCATGTAACCTTGCTATGACAGTAGCAGAGAGCCTGTCCTGCTCCATTCATGTAATTTTTCTTTTGCAGGTCATTTTTGCATGTAGTTGTTCCATCCAGCCTGATAATCTAAACTTCATGCTGTTCAGTTATATATATTCTGATATCAGAGCATGGCAGTAGTCTTTGGCAGTACCTCAGTTTGTGTTATCACAGTGATAATTGAAACAACACTGTTTTGAGCACTGTTTTCATCGGCAGGTGAAAATGATTATGCTGGGTGAGGCAGGGAGGGAAGAGGGTATGGAGATAGCGAGGGCAGCAGGGATGCCAGATTGGGCAAAAAGTAGCAGATTGGGCTTCTTATGAAGGCTACACACTACTTAGATTTTTGATCCGCGACTTACTGCTTATTAGGCTGCTTCGAATTATATTTGGGCTAGTTCTGAACATGATTGGGCTATTTCTATCCGTACTTTTAGTGATGATAATGATAGTAAAGAAAGCATTAGGTATTGAGAGTATTTGATAGAGTGTAAGAAAGTAAACTGGGAAAAACTGAAAGTGGATGGAGAGAGATGGATGATTATTGCTGCTTTATGCACCTGGGCATGAGAAGAAAGATCATGAGAGACAAGTGTTTTGGGAGCAGTTGAGTGAGTGCGTCAGCAGTTTTGATGCACGAGACCGGGTTATAGTGATAGGTAATTTGAATGCAAAGGTGAGAAATTTGGCAGTTGAGGGAATAATTGGTGTACGTGGGGTTTTCAGTGTTGTAAATGGAAATGATGAAGAGCTTGTAGATTTGTATGCTGAAAAAGGACTGGTGATTGGGAATACCTGGTTTACAAAGAGAGATATACATAAGTATATGTATGTAAGTAGGAGAGATGGCCAGAGAGCGTTATTGGATTACGTGTTAATTGATAGACACGTGAAAGAGAGACTTCTGGATGTTAATGTGCTGAGAGGTGCAACTGGAGGGATGTCTGATCATTATCTCGTGGAGGCAAAGGTAAAGATTTGTAGAGGCTTTCAGAAAAGAAGAGAGAATGTTGGGGTGAAGAGAGTGGTGAGAGTAAGTGTGTTTGGGAAGGAGACTTGTGTGAGTAAGTACCAGGAGAGACTAAGTGCAGAATGAAAAAGGTGAGAGCAAAGGACATAAGGGGAGTGGGAGAGGAGTGGGATGTATTTAGGGAAGCAGTGATGGCTTGCGCAAAAGATACTTGTGGCATGAGAAGTGTGGGAAGGGGGTACATTCGAAAGGGTAGTGAGAGGTGGGATGAAGAAGTAAGATTATTAGTGAAAGAGAAGAGATAGGCATTTGGATGATTTTTGTAGGGAAATAGTGCAAATGACTGGGAGATGTATAAAAGAAAGAGGCAGAAGTGCAAATGACTGGGAGATGTATAAAAGAAAGAGGCAGGAAGTCAAGAGAAAGGTGCAAGACGTGAAAAAGAGGGCGAATGAGAGTTGGGGCGAGAGAGTATCATTGAATTTTAAGGAGAATAAGATGTTTTAGAGGAAGGTAAATAAAGTGAGTAAGAGAAGAGAACAAGTGGGAACATTGGTGAAGGGGGCTAATGGGGAGGTAATAACAAGTAGTGGTGATGTGAGGAGATGGAGTGAGTATTTTGAAGGTCTGCTGAATGTGTTAGATGATAGAGTGGCAAATATAGGGTGTTTTGGTCGAGGTGGTGTGTGAAGTGAGAGAGTTAGAGAAATGATTTGGTAAACAGAGAAGAGGTAGTGAAAGCTTTGTGGAAGATGAAAGGCAGCGGGTTTGGATGGTATTGTAGTGGAATAATAAATTCCACTACAATACCATCCAAACCTGCCGCCTGTGACTGTGTTGTTGACTGGTTGATAAGGATATTTAATGTATGTATGGCTCATGGTGAAGTGCCTGAGGAATGGCGGAATGCATGCATAGTGCCATTGTACAAAGGCAAAGGGGATAAAGTTGAGTGTTCTAATCACAGTAGTATACATTTGTTGAGTATTCCTGGGAAAATATATGGGAGGGTATTGATTGAGAGGGTGAAGGTATGTACAGAGCATCAGACTGGGGTAGAGCTGTGTGGTTTCAGAAGTGGTAGAGGATGTGTGGATTAGGTGTTTTCTCTGAAGAATGTATGTGAGAAATACTTAGAAAAACAAATGGATTTGTATGTAGCATTTATGGATCTGGAAAAGGCATATGATAAGAGTTGATAGAGATGCTCTGTGGAAGGTATTAAGAATATATGGTGTGGGATGCAAGTTGCTAGAAGCAGTGAAAAGTTTTTATCAAGGATGTAAGGCATGTGAATGAGTAGGAAGAGAGGAAAGTGATTGGTTCTCAGTGAATGTTGGTGCAGGGGTACGTGATGTCTCCATGGTTGTTTGATTTGTTTATGGCTGTGATTGATAGGGAGGTAAATGCAAGAGTTTTGGAGAGAGGGGCAAGTATGCAGCCTGTTGTGGATGAGAGGGCTTGGGAAGTGAGTCAGTTGTTGTTCGCTGATGATACAGCACTGGTGGCTGATTCGTGTGAGAAACTGCAGAAGTTGGTAACTGAATTTGGTAAAGTGTGTGAAAGAAGAAAGCTGAGAGTAAATGTGAATAAGAGCAAAGTTATTAGTTACAGTAGGGTTGAGGGACAAGTCAATTGGGAGGTAAGTTTGAATGGAGAAAAACTGGAGGAAGTGAAGTGAAGTGTTTTAGATATCTGATAGTAGAATAGGCAGCAGATGGAACCATGGAAGCGGAAGAGAGTCACAGGGTGGGGGAGGTGGCAAAAGTTTTGGGAGCATTGAAAAATGTGTGGAAGGCGAGAACATTATCTCAGAAAGCAAAAATGGGTATGTTTGAGGGCATAGTGGTTCCAACAATGTTATATGGTTGCGAGGCATGGGCTTGTGCAGGGTTGTGCAGAGGAGGGTGGATGTGTTGGAAATGAGATGTTTGAAGACAATATGTGGTGTGAGGTGATTTGATCGAGTAAGTAATGGAAGGGTAAGAGAGATGTGTGGTAATAAAAAGAGTGTGTTTTGAAATGGTCTAGGCACATGGAGAGAATGAGTTAGGAAAGATTGACAAAGAGGATATACGTGTCAGAGGTGGAGGGAACGAGGAGAAGTGGGAGACTAAATTGTAGGTGGAAGGATGGAGTGAAAAAGATTTTGAGCGATCGGAGCCTGAACATGCAGGAAGGTGAAAGGTGTGCAAGGAATAGAATGAATTGGAACGATGTGGTATAGCAGGGTAAACCATGGAAAGTTTTGTGGGGCCTGGATATGGAAAGGGACTGTGGTTTCGGTGCATTATACATGACAGCTAGAGACTGAGTGTGAACGAATGTGGCCTTTGTTGTCTTTTCCTAGCACTACCTTGCATGCCTTGCATGCATGCGGGGGGAGGGTGTTGTCATTTCATGTGTGGCAGGGTGGCGACAGGAATGAATAAGGGCAGCATGTATGAATTATGTACATGTCTTTGTATGTATATATATGTATACCTTGAAATGTATAGGTATGTATATGTGCGTGTGTGGATGTGTATGTATATACATGTGTATGTGGGTGGGTTGGGCCATTCTTTCGTCTGTTTCCTTAAGCTACCTCGCTAATGTGGGAGACAGCAACAAAGTATAATAAATATGAATATATATTATTAAGTGGTGCAACTTCATGCACCTGTCCCCTTTATTTGTGCCAGTGTCCTTGGCAAATTTATTGTGCACCCCATGCTCATCCTGTGAACGGAAGTGCAGAAGGATTACAGGGGTCACAAAGGGTCTAAGTGAGACCCCAGTTGGTTGATGTTACAAAAGATGTTGCAATTCATACTTCAGTACATAC
The DNA here is from genome assembly GCF_036320965.1 of Panulirus ornatus. NCBI lineage: Eukaryota > Metazoa > Arthropoda > Malacostraca > Decapoda > Palinuridae > Panulirus > Panulirus ornatus. The sequence goes on from NC_092232.1 coordinate 42,028,001, forward strand.
AGTACATAGTTTCATAAAGTAAGTTTTACCAAGTAGATGCAAAAAGTGGATACAAACTTGAAATGTCAGGTATTTTGTTATTAAACAATATAGTGTGACATTTCTTGCGGGGTTTGTTTAGATCTATCCTTAAGATTATTCGTTTTTTCACATTCTAAGACATAGTCTCCCCTCGGAGGCTTGGACCTGACATAAAAACGTATCACTTATGACTCGCCCCTCCTATTTTATATCTTCAGTGGGAAGTGCTCCAGTGGCATCATATAACCATGGAATGGAATGACATTTTTTGCAGGTGATGTGGCAACAACTGGATCACTGTTTTGGACAAAAGCACTAACAGTAGAAAATGCAGGTGGAGATATTGTACTGAAAGACCTTGCACAATATGCACTAAAAGCATACAGCCTGCCAATAAGTAATGGTCTAGTTGAGCAGGTGTTTTCACAAGGTACATCAGTGAAAACTTAGTTAACATCAATATTTAGAATATAAACAAGCCTTGTACTAAATGAAACAAGCTGTTCATCATTTGAACCAACAAAGGACATGTTAAGGTATGGCTCATCAATCTGTAGAAAAGAGGAAGGGATACAGAAGAGGAATATTAAGAATAAAAAAAAGCATTGTACTAAATGAAATAAGTTATTCATCATTTGAACCAACAAAGGACATGTTAAGCTATGACTCATCAATCTACAGAAAAGAGGAAAGGGATACAGAAGAGAAAAATAGCCTGTTGAATGCAAATCTTTAAATAAAATAAGATGCAAGACTATATTTCCTTAGTTAAAAGAGGAAAGAAAACATTAAGTTGAAAGGAAAATATCTATGTTAAAACAAAATAAAAAGGAAGACATAAAGGGAAAATAAAACTTATTAGATAAGACAATAAGAAAGATGTCAGTATAAACTCAAGAAAACAATTGTTAAAAAATATTTTAAAACTACAAGAAAGTACATTGTTTGTAAACTCAAAAAGAAAACAAGCAAAATAGAAATGAAATGAAGCAAAGAAAAAACGAACAAGGATGAAATGAATATGAAGCCAGAGAAGTGCCATAGGAAAAGTGCAAGCAAGAGGAAACTAAAAATATGAATGGAGACTGATAAATACAAGTATTAGTTGAAGTAGTAGTACTTATCTGTATTGGGTTACCTAGTGTTGAAATTCACTACTTTTGAAGTGTGTTTACACTACTTTTTTGTTAGAAAAATATGGCATCAGGACAGTGAAAGATGGAGGTAATTATAACATATCAGGCCTTTTGGCAACCACCATGTGACTGCTGATGAGGAATGTATGGTTTAGATTCTCAACTCTTGCATTAACAGCAACACACTTGTATATTTTAATGAATCTCTCTCTCTCTCTCTCTCTCTCTCTCTCTCTCTCTCTCTCTCTCTCTCTCTCTCTCTCTCTCTCTCTCTCTCTCTCTCTCTTTCAAATAATGCACTTGTAAGAGTAAAGAAGAAATTATAAGCATTATTAGCAGATCTCTTACCCAACCACATACTTGCCAGGTCTCTCTCCATAATTAGTTAAGTATAACTGTCATAATACTGAACTGAACATTATATTACAAATATGCATACTTAAGAGTAATGTAAAATGTTCCAGTATACAATTATTGCTGTAGCTAATAATTCACTTAGGTTTTTTCATTAGTAAATGCTTTCAAAGGTAATGTGTGTTCCAGGATTTGTCTTCAGCAACTGACACTTATGTACAGTAAATTTTGGTAAGAAGACATTAAACATTTGAATTAATCAAAACAAATTGATAAAAACTTATTTATTGAAGATATATCTCAAATAATTTAAGTAAGATTTTTATTCATGTAAACGAATGAGATTTAGTTACAAAATTATTCAGAGTAATTACAAAAGATACAGGAGAAATATAATGGAAGCTATTACAGTATTAGTGTTAGACAGTTGTACTTACATGTTTTACGTAAAAGTCACAACAGTCTGCCACTAACGAAAATTTTTATCATAAGTTTTGCAATGCATTTAAATGATTTTTACTCTAATTTATTTGATAGATATTAACTTTCTGGGAATAAGGGAGAAAGAATACTGCCCACTTATCACATGCATGTTGTAGGTGAGAAGAGGGGTGGGAGTGGGGAGCTGGAAAGTCTCCCATCTTTTATTACTTTCCAGTAAAAGCAACACAGGAAAGAGCCAAATGAGAATCTTTTCTCATCAAAGGCTCAGTCATTTGTTCTGGATGGTGCCTCACACATGTACAAAAAGCAATTAAGTTTGAAAGAAAGAAAAGAAAACTAAACTTAGTGAATATACAGTCAAACATTTTGAATTCAGCATCACTGAAGTCTAGCAGTTGTTTCATTTCTGGAATTTTGGGTTAGTTTTTGGTTTTGGAGATGTGTTCCTCCAGAAAACTTTGGCCCCATGATGTAATAAGAACATAATTGAGAATGTAGAAATTTTTTGAATCGCAGTTATTAATGTGAAAAGAATGCCATTATTGTTTCAAGAGTAAAAATGCCACCATATGACAGCACATATATTTTGATAAACCATGTTCCCCCAATGTGTTTTTCATATACCTGATATTGTTCACTTTAACACATAATGTATTTTTGTTACTGTTGTAAGTATAAAGAATGAATTACAAATAATTCAACACATATTGTATATCTTACCTTAATGTCATCACCAGATCTGTTGCCCTGCTCTTTTCTTGTTGGGTCTCTGCAAATTTGTTCAGTCAGCTTTACACTAATTGGTTGAACTGGCATCATATTAAATTGAATGAAGCTGTATTTACAAATATGAATACTTAAAATTATAGTGTAAAATGTTGTTATACAAAATTCTTACCAAGATTTTTACATTAGTAAATGCTTTCTCAGGCAATGTGTATTCCATGATTGGTCTCTAGCAGCTGACACTTTATCGTATTAAACATGTTTGAATTAATCCAAATGCTTTGGTAAAAGTATGTTAACTGTAGTATCTCAAACAACTTTGATATATATATATATATATATATATATATATATATATATATATATATATATATATATATATATATATATATATATTTTTTTTTTTTTTTTTTCAAACTATTCGCCATTTCCCGCGTTAGCGAGGTAGCGTTAAGAACAGAGGACTGGGCCTTTGAGGGAACATCCTAACCTGGCCCCCTTCTCTCTTCCTTCTTTTGGAAAAAAAAAAGAGAGGGGAGGATTTCCAGCCACCCGCTCCCTCCCCTTTTAGTCGCCTTCTACGACACGCAGGGAATACGTGGGAAGTATTCTTTCTCCCCTAACCCCAGGGATAATATATATATATATATATATATATATATATATATATATATATATATATATATATATATATATATATATTTTTTTTTTTTCATACTATTCGCCATTTCCCGCATTAGCAAGGTAGCATTAAGAACAGAGGACTGGGCCTTTGAGGGAATATCCTCACCTGGCCCCCTTCTCTGTTCTTTCTTTTGGAAAAAAAAAAAAAAAAAGAGAGGGGAGGATTTCCAGCCCCCCGCTCCCTTCCCTTTTAGTCACCTTCTACAACACGCAGGGAATACGTGGGAAGTATTCTTTCTCAGACAAACATTGTCTGATATTTTGTGCAAAGAAGTTCAGGAATTTGCCAGATTTTCTGCAGATTATCACCTCCTTGCACAAGCTATTTATTGTCAACTAGAACTGAAGAATTTAGTTAAAGAAAACTGTCACAAAGTCCCTAAACTCTTCATTTTGTACATACCATATATATATATATATATATATATATATATATATATATATATATATATATATATATGTATATATATATATATATATATGTATATATATATATATATATACACATACACACATACACACATACACACACACAGACATACACACACACACACTTGCCCGCCCCCACCCACTCCTGGCGCCATCCTGCCCCACAGGAAACAGCATTGCTACCTCACTCCATCATCCAGTGATAATGAAGAGCAGAGCCAACTGCGAACAGGCAAACCCAACCTAAGGAGACTCAACCCTGTGAATGATTCACAGTCATCAATGCTAACCACTATGCCATGGAGGCCCATGAAAACCATTCTCTCTTAGTACCTCTGCACACAAGCATTTTTCCAAGCTCACACATTTCATTAACCAATTCCCACCCATGTCATTTTCCCTTTCTACAGTCAGTATAGACATTTACACTTTCATCAAACAAAAAGTAATTAAACATCCTATCAGCGACCCCCTTCATCACATTCACATCTAAAAGTCACTCCCTTGTATGCCTATCAAATAGTACATAATCCAAAAATTATGTACAAATAATTCTCTCTCATCAAATCTACAAGCAAGTTATTGTGCAAGGAAGGATTTTGTTCTAACCAATTCTTATGTCTAGTAACAGGCACTGTAGTTCACTTGTGTTCTCCAAGAGTTTTTCATACTTGTTTGCCAATTCCCATGTTAGCAAGGAAATGCTAGAAATAGACAAAGAAAAGCCCTCATTCACTTACACCCATTTTCTAGCTGTCAAGTGTAACTATTACCAATGAAAAAAAAATCTTATTCAAATGTTTTGTTACTTCAAATCACTACAAATGATATGGTCCATGTAACTGACCCTACAACTGGTCAGGCTGATGAGCCAGAAACAGATAAAACTGGACCCAAAGACCAGGGAAGCATCAACAAAATAAGCATTATCTGAGTTAGACTGCTTTCATATTAAGTAACAAGATGTTAGCACTGCTGCCTAAAATCAGGAGATGGCACTGGCACATGTTCCTGGGGCATAACCAAATACAGCCATAAATTCATGGGAGAAATGGCAGTGAGGAGGCAGGATTCACTTTTCCAAATCAATTTGGCAAGGAAAATGAGATATGGCAATTAAAAAATCATTTGTTTAAAGTTTAAATTAAATAAAGTTAAACTAAGACTTTAACTTTGGTATATGCAATATGTAAAGATTTTAGCTTTGGTGTATGCAACATATGCAGATTTAGAAAGGGTATATGATAACCATCAGAAAGGTCTGTGTGGCTTGGCTGTGAATAGGGGGCACCAGTTTTGGTTCAGTGTGCATGACAGATATACAGCAGTTGTGAGTAAATGAAGCCAACCTTTATCTGTTCCTAGTACTACTTACAAAATGTAAGATACAACAAACAAATATGTGATATTACAGGTCTGTCATGACGTTATAATGAACAGAAGTACAACTGAAAATACGAGGAAAAACAAACCACAGAAGAAATGGAAATTAGCTTTTGGAAGATTGATTGCAGCCAAAGATATTTCAAAAATGGAAGCCGGAGGAATAATTTGCAATAAAATGAAATGGAAACAAATTTTGCGTGGATATTGGGGAACAGAGACTGCAATCACACTTGACAGCAACTGACCGTGTAGAATGAAAAAGAAATAGGCAGTTACAATTGTGTGGAAATCAGATTTTACCTAAACATATTAGATATGGGCTGAGGATGTACATGAGGGATGTGAAGGGTTGTATATGTACCTGATCCACCCCGGGAATTGGTACGAGTTATGTAAAAACATGATACAGCTAATTACTATCACTCAACTACAGCTCAAAAGTTATACTGGGAATCAAAACGCCATATATATATATATATATATATATATATATATATATGCCTGAGGATTGGCGGAATGCGTGCATAGTGCCATTGTACAAAGGCAAAGGGGATAAGAGTGAGTGCTCAAATTACAGAGGTATAAGTTTGTTGAGTATTCCTGGTAAATTATATGGGAGGGTATTGATTGAGAGGGTGAAGGCATGTACAGAGCATCAGATTGGGGAAGAGCAGTGTGGTTTCAGAAGTGGTAGAGGATGTGTGGATCAGGTGTTTGCTTTGAAGAATGTATGTGAGAAATACTTAGAAAAGCAAATGGATTTGTATGTAGCATTTATGGATCTGGAGAAGGCATATGATAGAGTTGATAGAGATGCTCTGTGGAAGGTGTTAAGAATATATGGTGTGGGAGGCAAGTTGTCAGAAGCAGTGAAAAGTTTTTATCGAGGATGTAAGGCATGTGTACGTGTAGGAAGAGAGGAAAGTGATTGGTTCTCAGTGAATGTAGGTTTGCGGCAGGGGTGTGTGATGTCTCCATGGTTGTTTAATTTGTTTATGGATGGGGTTGTTAGGGAGGTGAATGCAAGAGTTTTGGAAAGAGGGGCAAGTATGAAGTCTGTTGGGGATGAGAGAGCTTGGGAAGTGAGTCAGTTGTTGTTCGCTGATGATACAGCGCTGGTGGCTGATTCATGTGAGAAACTGCAGAAGCTGGTGACTGAGTCTGGTAAAGTGTGTGAAAGAAGAAAGTTAAGAGTAAATGTGAATAAGAGCAAGGTTATTAGGTACAGTAGGGTTGAGGGTCAAGTCAATTGGGAGGTAAGTTTGAATGGAGAAAAACTGGAGGAAGTGAAGTGTTTTAGATATCTGGGAGTGGATCTGGCAGCGGATGGAACCATGGAAGCGGAAGTGGATCATAGGGTGGGGGAGGGGGCGAAAATCCTGGGAGCCTTGAAGAATGTGTGGAAGTCGAGAACATTATCTCGGAAAGCAAAAATGGGTATGTTTGAAGGAATAGTGGTTCCAACAATGTTGTATGGTTGCGAGGCGTGGGCTATGGATAGAGTTGTGCGCAGGAGGATGGATGTGCTGGAAATGAGATGTTTGAGGACAATGTGTGGTGTGATGTGGTTTGATCGAGTAAGTAACGTAAGGGTAAGAGAGATGTGTGGAAATAAAAAGAGCATGGTTGAGAGAGCAGAAGAGGGTGTTTTGAAATGGTTTGGGCACATGGAGAGAATGAGTGAGGAAAGATTGACCAAGAGGATATATGTGTCGGAGGTGGAGGGAACGAGGAGAAGTGGGAGACCAAATTGGGGGTGGAAAGATGGAGTGAAAAAGATTTTGTGTGATCGGGGCCTGAACATGCAGGAGGGTGAAAGGAGGGCAAGGAATAAAGTGAATTGGATCGATGTGGTATACCGGGGTTGACGTGCTGTCAGTGGATTGAATCGGGGCATGTGAAGCGTCTGGGGTAAACCATGGAAAGCTGTGTAGGTATGTATATTTGTGTGTGTGGACGTATGTATATACATGTGTATGGGGGTGGGTTGGGCCATTTCTTTTGTCTGTTTCCTTGCGCTACCTCGCAAACGCGGGAGACAGTGACAAAGCAAAAAAAAAAAAAAAAAGAAAAAAAAATATATATATATATATATATATATATATATATATATATATATATATATATATATATATATATATATATATATATATGTATCCCTGGGGATAGGGGAGAAAGAATACTTCCCACGTATTCCCTGCGTGTCATAGAAGGCGCCTTAAAAGGGGAGGGAGCGGGGGGCTGGAAATCCTCCCCTCTCGTTTTTTTTTAATTTTCCAAAAGAAGGAACAGAGAAGGGGGCCAGGTGAGGATATTCCCTCAAAGGTCCAGTCCTCTGTTTTTAACACTACCTTGCTAGCGCGGGAAATGGCAAATAGTTTGAAAAAATATATATATATATATATATATATATATATATATATATATATATATATATATATATATATATATATTTTTTTTTTTTTGCTTTGTCGCTGTCTCCCGCGTTTGCGAGGTAGCGCAAGGAAACAGACGAAAGAAATGGCCCAACCCACCCCCATACACATGTATATACATACGTCCACACACGCAAATATATATATATATATATATATATATATATATATATATATATATATATATATATATATTTTTTTTTTTTTCCGCTGTCTCCCGTGTTTGCGAGCTACCGCAAGGAAACAGATGAGAGAAATGGCCCAACCCACCCCCATACACATGTATATACATACGTCCACACACGCAAATATACATACCTACACAGCTTTCCATGGTTTACCCCAGACGCTTCACATGCCCCTTTTTTAATAAATTCCACTGCAATACCATCCAAACCTGCTGCCTTGCCGGCTTTCATCTTCCGCAAAGCTTTTACTACCTCTTCTCTGTTTACCAAATCATTTTCCCTAACCCTCTCACTTTGCACACCACCTCGACCAAAACACCCTATATCTGCCACTCTATCATCAAACACATTCAACAAACCTTCAAAATACTCACTCCATCTCCTTCTCACATCACCACTACTTGTTATCACCTCCCCATTTGCACCCTTCACTGAAGTTCCCATTTGCTCCCTTGTCTTACGCACTTTATTTACCTCCTTCCAGAACATCTTTTTATTCTCCCTAAAATTTAATGATACTCTCTCACCCCAACTCTCATTTGCCCTTTTTTTCACCTCTTGCACCTTTCTCTTGACCTCCTGTCTCTTTCTTTTATACATCTCCCCCTCAATTGCATTTTTTCCCTGCAAAAATCTTCCAAATGCCTCTCTCTTCTCTTTCACTAATAATGTTACTTCTTTATCCCACCACTCATTACCCTTTCTAATCAACCCACCTCCCACTCTTCTCATGCCACAAGCATCTTTTGCGCAATCCATCACTGATTCCCGAAATACATCCCATTCCTCCCCCACTCCCCTTACTTCCATTGTTCTCACCTTTTTCCATTCTGTACTCAGTCTCTCCTGGTACTTCCTCACACAAGTCTCCTTCCCAAGCTCACTTACTCTCACCACCATATATATATATAGGGAAAATGATTTGGTAAACAAAGAAGAGGTAGTAAAAGCTTTGCGGTAGATGAAAGCCGGCAAGGCAGCAGGTTTGGATGGTATTGCAGTGGAATTTATTAAAAAAGGGAGTGACTTTATAGTTGATTGGTTGGTAGGTTTATTTAATGTATGTATGATTCATGGTGAGGTGCCTGGGGATTGGCGGAATGAGTGCATAGTGCCATTGTACAAAGGCAAAGGGGATAAGAGTGAGTTCTCAAATTACAGAGGTGTAAGTTTGTTGAGTATTCCTGGTAAATTATATGGGAGGGTATTGATTGAGAGGGTGAAGGCATGTACAGAGCATCAGATTGGGGAAGAGCAGTGTGGTTTCAGAAGTGGTAGAGGATGTGTGGATCAAGTGTTTGCTTTGAAGAATATATGTGAGAAATACTTAGAAAAGCAAATGGATTTGTATGTAGCATTTATGGATCTGGAGAAGGCATACGATAGAATTGATAGAGATGCTCTGTGGAAGGTATTAAGAATATATGGTGTGGGAGGCAAGTTGTTAGAAGCAGTGAAAGGTTTTTATCGAGGATGTAAGGCATGTGTACGTGTAGGAAGAGAGGAAAGTGATTGGTTCTCAGTGAATGTAGGTGTAGGTTTGCCGCAGGGGAGTGTGATGTCTCCATGGTTGTTTAATTTGTTTATGGATGGGGTTGTTAGGGAGGTGAATGCAAGAGTTTTGGAAAGAGGGGCAAGTATGAAGTCTGTTGTGGATGAGAGAGCTTGGGAAGTGAGTCAGTTGTTGTTCGCTGATGGTACAGCGCTGGTGGCTGATTCATGTTCAGGCCCCGATCACTCAAAATCTTATTCACTCCATCTTTCCACCTCCAATTTGGTCTCCCACTCCTCGTTCCCTCCACGTCCGACACATATATCCTCTTGGTCAATCTTTCCTCACTTATTCTCTCCATCTGCCCAAACCATTTCAAAACACCCTCTTCTGCTCTCTCAACCACGCTCTTTTTATTTCCACATATCTCTCTTACCCTTACATTACTTACTTGATCAAACCACCTCACACATCTCATTCCCAGCACATCCACCCTCTCCGCACAAATCTATCCATAGCCCACGACTCGCAACCATACAACATTGTTGGAACCACTATTCCTTCAAACATACCCATTTTTGCTTTCCGAGATAATGTTCTCGACTTCCACACATTCTTCAAGGCTCCCAGGATTTTCGCCCCCTCCCCCACCCTATGATTCACTTCCGCTTCCATGCTTCCATCCGCTGCCAGATCCACTCCCAGATATCTAAAACACTTTACTTCCTCCAGTTTTTCTCCGTTCAAACTTACCTCCCAAATGACTTGACCCTCAACCCTACTGTACCTAATAACCTTGCTCTTATTCACATTTACTCTTAACTTTCTTCTTCCACACACTTTACCAAACTCAGTCACCAGCTTCTGCAGTTTCTCACATGAATCAGCCACCAGCGCTGTATCATCAGTGAACAACAACTGACTCACTTCCCAAGCTCTCTCTTCCCCAACAGACTTCATACCCGCCCCTCTTTGCAAAACTCTTGCATTCACTTCCTTAACAACCCCATCCATAAACAAATTAAACAACCATGGAGACATCACACACCTCTGCCGCAAACCTACATTCACTGAGAACCAATCAATTTCCTCTGTTCCTACACTTACACATGCGTTACATCCTTGATAAAAACTTTTCACTGCTTTTAACAACTTGCCTCCCACACCATATATTCTTAGTACCTTCCACAGAGCATCTCTATCAACTCTATCATATGCCTTCTCCAGATCCATAAATGCTACATACAAATCCATTTGCTTTTCTAAGTATTTCTCATATACATTCTTCAAAGCAAACACCTAATCCACACATCCTCTACTACTTCTGAAACCACACTGCTCTTCCCCAATCTGATGCTCTGTACATGGCTTCACCCTCTCAATCAATACCCTCCCATATAATTTACCAGGAATACTCAACAAACTTATACCTCTGTAATTTGAGCACTCACTCTTATCTGCTTTGTCTTTGTACAATGGCACTATGCAAGCATTCCGCCAATCCTCAGGCACCTCACCATGAATCATACATACATTAAATAACCTTACCAACCAGTCAACAATACAGTCACCCCATTTTTTAATAAATTACACTGCAATACCATCCAAACCTGTTCCCTTGCCAGCTTTCATCTACTGCAAAGCTTTTACTACCTCTTCTCTGCTTACCAAATCATTTTCCCTAACCCTCTCACTTTGCACACCGCCTCGACCAAAACACCTTATTTCTGCCACTCTATCATCAAACACATTCAACAAACCTTCAAAATACTTACTCCATCTCCTTCTCACATCACCACTACTTGTTATCACCTCCCCATTAGCCCTCTTCACTGAAGATCCCATATATATATATATATATATATATATATATATATATATATATATATATATATGCTATATTTTGCTTTGTCACTATCTCCCGCATTAGCGAGGTAGCACAAGAAAACGGACCAAAGAATGGCCCAACCCACCCGCATACACATGTATATACATGCACGTCCACACGCGTAAATATACATACCTATACATCTCAATGTACACATATATATACACACACAGACATATACATATAGACACATGTAGATAATTCATACTGTCTGTCTTTGTTTTTTCCCATCACCACCTCACCACACATCGAATAACAACCCCCTCCCCCCTCATGTGTGCGACGTAGCACTAGGAAAAGACAACAAAGGCCCCATTCATTCACACTCAGTCTCTAGCTGTCATGTAATAATGCACCAAAACCACAACATCCATACAACATTGTTAGAACCACTATTTCTTCAAACATACCCATTTTTGCTTTCCGAGATAATGTTCTTGACTTCCAAACATTCTTCAAGGCTCCCAGAATTTTCGCCCCCTCCCCAACCCTATGATTCACTTCCGCTTCCATGGTTCCATCCGCTGCCAGATCCACTCCCAGATATCTAAAACACTTTACTTCCTCCAGTTTTTCTCCATTCAAACTTACCTCCCATTGACATAACCCTCAACCCTACTGTACGTAATAACCTTGTTCTTATTCACATTTACTCTTAACTTTCTTCTTTCACACACTTTACCAAACTCAGTCACCAGCTTCTGCAGCTTCTCACATGAATCAGCCACCAGCGCTGTATCATCAGCGAACAACAACTGACTCACTTCCCAAGCTCTCTCATCCACAACAGACTTCATACTTGCCCCTCTTTCCAAAACTCTTGCATTCACCTCCCTAACAACCCCATCCATAAACAAATTAAACAACCATGGAGACATCACACACCCCTGCCGCAAACCTACATTCACTGAGAACCAATCACTTTCCTCTCTTCCTACACGTACACATGCCTTACGTCCTTGATAAAAACTTTTCACTGCTTCTAACAACTTGCCTCCCACACCATATATTCTTAGTACCTTCCACAGAGCATCTCTATCAACTCTATCGTATGCCTTCTCCAGATCCATAAATGCTACATACAAATCCATTTGCTTTTCTAAGTATTTCTCACATACATTTTTCAAAGCAAACACCTGATCCACACATCCTCTTCTGAAACCACACTGCTCTTCCACAATCTGATGCTCTGTACATGCCTTCACCCTCTCAATCAATACCCTCCCATATAATTTACCAGGAATACTCAACAAACATACCTCTGTGATTTGAGCACTCATTTTTATCCCCTTTGCCTTTGTACAGTGGGACTATGCAAGCATTCTGTCAATCCTCAGGCACCTCACCATGAATCATACATACATTAAATAACCTTACCAACCAGTCAACAATACAGTCACCCCCTTTTTTAATGAATTCCACTGCAATACCATCCAAACCATATATATATATATATATAGAAGTTATAACAGTGAAAATATTAAGAGAAAGAGTGAGTGAAACTTATTGACTTTGGTACAGACAAAGATTATCTGACTAGCAGCAAACTGCATAAGCGCCTTGAACATAACCGCACATCCTGCTCTTTTCATAGTACCTTTAACATTCTTTTTTAGACATATTCAAATGCTTGCTTTTACTTTGGATGTGGTGAATAACAGGGTACCAGGGAATATAAACAAATGTATTTTGCCAGTTAATGGCATACAAGTCAAATAGGATTTTCAGTAAGATTGAGATATGCAGGATAGGTACAGAAATACATCAAGATATGCAGACATATTTTATGAAAAGATTCATTTACACCATACAAATATAAAGGTCACATTTTCCCAGTCTGTTGCAAGTTGTTACACTGTACCCTAATTCTAGTGTCATAGTCTTAAATGACACAAGTGGGTTGGTCACAAGCTGAGACATAGATATAAAAGGGGACCTGTAGTTGTATATTAACATTATTGTTATTATAACAAAAGAAATTATTATTGTTATTATAGTATTACTATTTAATTTGGGATGGGAGAAAGAATATGACCCTCATATCCTTTACATGTCATAAAAGGTGATTATAAAGGCTGGAATACCTTTCTTTTTATATTATTACTTTTTGAAAGTGGGAGCTGAGGAAGTAGCCAAGAAGGGATTTTCCTGAAAGGCTCCGGCATATTATTGATGCTGTCTTGCTTGGGTGTGAAACTGCAAACAGTTATTAAAAGAAAATAATTATTACACTGTTATTATTATTACTGTTATAATTAGCATTGATATTATTATGTAACTTGGTGCCCCCTCATGGGGTGCCTGTTGCATTGAGGCTGCAAGCTACATTGGAATGGCATAAAGTGGGTTCCTTTAGGGCAAGGTCATCAGTGATGCTGTACTCCATTCTGTCTGCTCATGATACATCCTCTTCAAAGGTGGAAATCCTCCCTTATTATATTATTGCTCTCCCAAAAGTGAGAATAGGTAGGAACTAAGGACTTTTCCTCAAAGGTCAGGGGCCTTTTCCTGACACTGCTTTTCTATGGCAGGAAACAGCTGACAGGTATTTACAGAAATTAAAATTGTTAATATTTGCATTATTATTATTCTTAATTGTTATCATTGTTATTATTGTTGTTATTATTATTATTATTAATATTATTATTATTATTATTATTATTATTATTATTATTATTATCCCTGGGGATAGGGGAGAAAGAATACTTCCCACGTATTCCCTGCGTGTCGTAGAAGGCGACTAAAAGGGGAGGGAGCGGGTGGCTGGAAATCCTCCCCTCTCATTTTTTTTTTTAATTTTCCAAAAGAAGGAACAGAGAAGGGGGCCAGGTCAGGATTTTCCCTCTAAGGCCCAGTCCTCTGTTCTTAACGCTACCTCGCAAACGCGGGAAATGGCGAATAGTATGAAAAAAAAAATATATATATATATATATATATATATATATATATATATATAGGGAGCGGGGGGCTGGAAATCCTCCCCTCTCGTTTTTTTTTTTTTCCCAAAAGAAGGAACAGAGGAGAGGTCCAGGTGAGGATATTCCCTCAAAGGCCCAGTCCTCTGTCCTTAATGCTACCTCGCTATCGTGGGAAATAGCGAATAGTATGAAAAAAAAAAAAAAAAAAAAAAAAAAATATATATTTATATATATTTTTCTAAGTATTTCTCACATACATTCTTCAAAGCAAACACCTGATCCACACATCCTCTACCACTTCTGAAACCACACTGCTCTTCCCCAATCTGATGCTCTGTACATGCCTTCACCCTCTCAATCAATACCCTCCCATATAATTTACCAGGAATACTCAACAAACTTATACCTCTGTAATTTGAGCACTCACTCTTATCCCCTTTGCCTTTGTACAATGGCACTATGCACGCATTCCGCCAATCCTCAGGCACCTCACCATGAGTCATACATACATTAAATAACCTTACCAACCAGTCAACAATACAGTCACCCCCTTTTTTAATAAATTCCACTGCAATACCATCCAAACCTGCTGCCTTGCCGGCTTTCATCTTCCGCAAAGCTTTCACTACCTCTTCTCTGTTTACCAAATCATTTTCCCTAACCCTCTCACTTTGCACACCACCTCGACCAAAACACCCTATATCTGCCACTCTATCATCAAACACATTCAACAAACCTTCAAAATCCTCACTCCATCTCCTTCTCACATCACCACTACTTGTTATCACCTCCCCATTTGCGCCCTTCACTGAATTTGGATTTGTATGTAGCATTTATGGATCTGGAGAAGGCATATGATAAAGTTGATAGAGATGCTCTGTGGAAGGTATTAAGAATATATGGTGTGGGAGGCAAGTTGTTAGAAGCAGTGAAAAGTTTTTATCGAGGATGTAAGGCATGTGTACGTGTAGGAAGAGAGGAAAGTGATTGGTTCTCAGTGAATGTAGGTTTGCGGAAGGGGTGTGTGATGTCTCCATGGTTGTTTAATTTGTTTATGGATGGGGTTGTTAGGGAGGTAAATGCAAGAGTTTTGGAAAGAGGGGCAAGTATGAAGTCTGTTGGGGATGAGAGAGCTTGGGAAGTGAGTCAGTTGTTGTTCGCTGATGATACAGCGCTGGTGGCTGATTCATGTGAGAAACTGCAGAAGCTGGTGACTGAGTTTGGTAAAGTGTGTGGAAGAAGAAAGTTAAGAGTAAATGTGAATAAGAGCAAGGTTATTAGGTACAGTAGGGTTGAGGGTCAAGTCAATTGGGAGGTGAGTTTGAATGGAGAAAAACTGGAGGAAGTGAAGTGTTTTAGATATCTGGGAGTGGATCTGGCAGCGGATGGAACCATGGAAGCGGAAGTGGATCATAGGGTGGGGGAGGGGGCGAAAATTCTGGGGGCCTTGAAGAATGTGTGGAAGTCGAGAACATTATCTCAGAAAGCAAAAATGGGTATGTTTGAAGGAATAGTGGTTCCAACAATGTTGTATGGTTGCGAGGCGTGGGCTATGGATAGAGTTGTGCGCAGGAGGATGGATGTGCTGGAAATGAGATGTTTGAGGACAATGTGTGGTGTGAGGTGGTTTGATCGAGTGAGTAACGTAAGGGTAAGAGAGATGTGTGGAAATAAAAAGAGCGTGGTTGAGAGAGCAGAAGAGGGTGTTTTGAAGTGGTTTGGGCACATGGAGAGAATGAGTGAGGAAAGATTGACCAAGAGGATATATGTGTCGGAGGTGGAGGGAACGAGGAGAAGAGGGAGACCAAATTGGAGGTAGAAAGATGGAGTGAAAAAGATTTTGTGTGATTGGGGCCTGAACATGCAGGAGGGTGAAAGGAGGGCAAGGAATAGAGTGAATTGGAGCGATGTGGTATACCGGGGTTGACGTGCTGTCAGTGGATTGAATCAAGGCATGTGAAGCGTCTGGGGAAACCATGGAAAGCTGTGTAGGTATGTATATTTGCATGTGTGGACGTATGTATATACATGTGTATGGGGGTGGGTTGGGCCATTTCTTTCGTCTGTTTCCTTGCGCTACCTCGCAAACTTTTTTTTTTTTTTTTTTTTTTTTTTTTTCCAAAAGAAGGAACAGAGAATTGGGACAGGTGAGGGTATTCCCTCAAGGCCCAGTCCTCTGTTCTTAACGCTACCTCGCTAATGCGGGAAATGGCGAATAGTTTGAAAGAAAGAAGAAAGAAAAGAAAGATATATATATATATATATATTTAGGGGTGTGTGATGTCTCCATGGTTTAATTTATTTATGGGTGGGGTTGTTAGGGAGGTGAATGCAAGAGTTTTGGAAAGAGGGGCAAGTATGAAGTCTGTTGGGGATGAGAGAGCTTGGGAAGTGAGTCAGTTGTTGTTCGCTGATGATACAGCGCTGGTGGCTGATTCATGTGAGAAACTGCAGAAGCTGGTGACTGAGTTTGGTAAAGTGTGTGAAAGAAGAAAGTTAAGAGTAAATGTGAATAAGAGCAAGGTAATTAGGTACAGTAGTGTTGAGGGTCAAGTCAATTGGGAGGTAAGTTTGAATGGAGAAAAACTGGAGGAAGTAAAGAGTTTTAGATATCTGGGAGTGGATCTGGCAGCGGATGGAACCATGGAAGCGGAAGTGGATCATAGGGTGGGGGAGGGGGCGAAAATCCTGGGAGCCTTGAAGAATGTGTGAAAGTCGAGAACATTATCTTGGAAAGCAAAAATAGGTATGTTTGAAGGAATAGTGGTTCCAACAATGTTGTATGGTTGCGAGGCGTGGGCTATGGATAGTGTTGTGCGGAGGAGGATGGATGTGCTGGAAATGAGATGTTTGAGGACAATGTGTGGTGTGAGGTGGTTTGATTGAGTAAGTAACATAAGGGTAAGAGAGATGTGTGGAAATAAAAAGAGCGTGGTTGAGAGAGCAGAAGAGGGTGTTTTGAAATGGTTAGGCACATGGAGAGAATGAGTGAGGAAAGATTGACCAAGGGGATATATGTGTCGGAGGTGGAGGGAACGAGGAGAAGTGGGAGACCAAATTGGAGGTGGAAAGATGGAGTGAAAAAGATTTTGTGTGATCGGGGCCTGAACATGCAGGAGGGTGGAAGGAGGGCAAGGAATAGAGTGAGTTGGAGCGATGTGGTATACAGGGGTTGACGTGCTGTCAGTGGATTGAATCAAGGCATGTGAAGCGTCTGGGGTAAACCATGGAAAGCTGTGTAGGTATGTATATTTGCGTGTGTGGACGTATGTACATGTGTATGGGGGGGGTTGGGCCATTTCTTTCGTCTGTTTCCTTGCGCTACCTCGCAAACGCGGGAGACAGCGACAAAGTATAAAAAAAAAAAAAAAAAAAAAAAATATATATATATATATATATATATATATATATATATATATATATATATATATATATATATATATGTGTGTGTGTGTGTGTGTGTGTGTGTCTCCTGCGTTAGCGAGGTAGCACAAGGAAACAGACGAAAGAATGGCCCAACCCACCCACATACCCATGTATATACATACACGTCCACACACGCATATATACATACTTATACATCTCAATGTATACATATATATACACACACAGACATATACATATATACACATGTACATAATTCATATTGTCTGCCCTTATTCATTCCTGTCGCCACCCTGCGACACATAAAATGAAAATCCCCCCCCGGCATGTGCACGAAATCGTGCTGGGAAAGACAACAAAGGCCAGATTCGTTCACACTCGTTCTCTAGCTGCCATGTATAATGCTCCGACACCACAGCTCCTTTTCCACATCCAGGCCCCGCAGAACTTTCCATGGTTTACCCCAGATGCTTCCCATGCTCTGGTTCAATCCATTGACAGCACGTCAACTCCGGTATACCACATCGTTCCAGTTCACTCTATTCCTTGCACGCCTTTCACCCTCCTTCATGATCAGGCCCCGATCACTAAAAATCTTTTTCACTCCAACTTTCCACCTCCAATTTGGTCTCCCAATTCTCCTCGTTCCCTCCACCTCTGACACATATATCCTCTTGGTCAATCTTTCCTCACTCAGTCTCTCCAGGTGACCAAACCATTTCAAAACACCCTCTTCTGCTATCTCAACCACACTCTTTTTATTACCACACATCTCTTTTACCCTTCAATTACTTACTCGATCAAACCACCTCAAACCACATATTGTCCTCAGACATTTCATTTCCACACATCCACCCTCCTCCACACAACCCAATCTATAGCCCATGCCTTGCAGCCATATAACATTGTTGGAACAACTATACCTTCAAACATACCCATTTTTGCTCTCCGAGATAACGTTCTCGCCTTCCACACATTCTTCAATGCAATCCAGAAACTTCGCCCCCTTCCCCACCCTGCGACTCTCTTCCGCTTCCATGGTTCCACCTGCTGCTAAATCCACTCCCAGATATCTAAAACACTTCACTTCCTCCAGTTTTTTCATTTAAACATACCTCCCAATATATATATATATATATATATATATATATATATATATATATATACGAATAAAGTGTATATGAACGCGCACCTTCATAGAACATACAAAGCTCCATCAGCCAGGATCGAACCTGGGACCCCTTGTGCAAGAGGCAGACATGCTAACCGCTCGGCTAAGGGACTGTAAAATACTAAATAACTATTCGAATTACTAAGTACTCAAATACCCTTCGTCTCACTATGGTGTGCAACGGGGTCTATCAATAGACCCCGTTGCTCACCATAGTGAGACGAAGGGTATTCGAGTAGCTAGTATTTCGAATAGTTGTTTTCTATTATACAGTCTCTTAGCCGAGCGGTTAGCATGCCTGCCTCTTGTACACAGGGTCCCAGGTTCGATCCTGGGTGATGGAGCTTTGTATGATATATATATATATATATTTTTTTTTTTTTTTCATACTATTCGCCATTTCCCGCGATAGCGAGGTAGCGTTAAGAACAGAGGACTGGGCCTTTGAGGGAATATCCTCACCTGGCCCCCTTCTCTGTTCCTTCTTTTGGAAAATTAAAAAAAAACGAGATGGGAGGATTTCCAGCCCCCCGCTCCCCTCTCTTTTAGTTGCCCTCTACGACACGCAGGGAATACATGGGAAGTATTCTTTCTCCCCTATCCCCAGGGATATATATATATATATATATATATATATATATATATATATATATATATATTTATTTTATTTATTTATTTTGCTTTGTTGCTGTCTCCCGCGTTAGCGGGGTAGCACAAGGTAACAGACGAAAGAATGGCCCAATCCACCCACAATCACATGTACATACATACAAGTCCACATGCGCAAATATACACACCTATACATCGCAATGTATACATATATATACACACAGACATATACATATATACACATGTACATAATTCATACTGTCTGCCTTTATTCATTCCCATCGCCACCACGCACAACATGAAATAACAACCCCCTCCCCCCTCATGTGTGCGAGGTAGCGCTAGGAAAAGACAACAAAGGCCACATTCGTTCACACTCAGACTCTAACTGTCATGTAATAATGCACCAAAACCACAGCTCCCTTTCCACATCCAGGTCCCACAGAACTTTCCATGATTTACCCCAGATGCTTCACATGCCCTGGTTCAATCCATTAACAGCATGTTGACCCCAGTATACCACATCGTTTCAATTCACTCTACTCCCTGCACGCCTTTCACCCTCCTGCATGTTCAGGCACCGATCACTCAAAATCTTTTTCACTCCATCTTTCCACCTCCAATCTGGTTTCCCACTTCTCCTTGTTCCCTCCACTTCTGACACATATATCCTCTTGGTCAATCTTTCCTCACTCATTCTCTCCATGTGACCAAACCATTTCAAAACACCCTCTTCTAGTCTTTCAGCCACACTCTTTTTATTATCACACATCTCTCTTACCCTTTTATTACTTACTCAATCAAACTACCTTACACCACATATTGTCCTCAAACATCTCATTTCCGACACATCCACCCTCCTCCGCACAACTCTATACATAGCCCATGCCTCGCAACCGTATAACATTGTTGGATCCACTATTCCTTCAAACATACCCATTTTTGCTTTCCAAGATAATGTTCTTGACTTCCACACATTTTTTAACACTCCCAGAACTTTCGCCACCTCCCCCACCCTATGATTCACTTCCGCTTCCATGGTTCCATCCGCTGCCAAATCCACTCCCAGATATCTAAAGCACTTCTCTTCCTCCAGTTTTTCTCCATTCATACTGACCTCCCACTTGACTTGTCCCTCAACCCTACTGTACCTAATAACCTTGCTCTTATTCACATTTACTCTCAGCTTTCTTCTTTCACACTCTTTACCAAACTCAGTCACCAGCTTCTGCAGTTTCTCACACAAATCAGCCATCAGCACTGTATCATCAATGAACAACAACTGACTCACTTTCTAAGCTCTCTCATCCACAACGGACTGCATACTTGCCCCTCTTTCCAAAACTCTTGCATTCACCTCCCTTACAACTCTATCCATAAACAAATTAAACAACCATGGAGACATCACACATCCCTGCTGCAAACCTACATTCACTGAGAACCAATCACTTTCCTCTCTTCCTACACGTATACATGCCTTACATCCTCAATAAAAGCTTTTCACTGCTTCTAACAACTTGCCTCCCACACCATATATTCTTAATATCTTCCACAGAGTATCTCTATCAACTCTGTCTTTGCCTTCTCCAGATCCATAAATGCTACATACAAATCCATTTGCTTTTCTAAGTATTTCTCACATACATTCTTCAAAGCAAACACCTGATCCAGACATCCTCTACCACTTCTGAAACCACACTGCTCTTCCCCAATCTGATGCTCTGTACATGCCTTCACCCTCTCATATAATTTCCCAGGAATACTCAACAAACTTATACCTCTGTAATTTGAGCACTCATTTTTATCCCCTTTGCCTTTGTACAATGGCACTATGCAAGCATTCCGCCAATCCTCAGGCACCTTACCATGAGTCATACATACATTAAATAACCTTACCAACTAGTCAACAATACAGTCACCCCCTTTTTTAACAAATTCCACTGCAATATCATCGAAACCCACCACCTTGCCAGCTTTCATCTTCCGCAAAGCTTTTACTACCTGTTCTCTGTTTACCAAATCACTCTCCCTAACCCTCTCACTTTGCACACCACCTCAACCAAAACACCCTATATCTGCCAGTCTATCATCAAACACATTCAGCAAACCTTCAAAATACTCACTCCATCTCCTCACATCACCACTACTTGTTATCACCTCCCCATTAGTCCCCTTCACAGAAGTTCCCATTTGTTCCCTTGTCTTACGCACTTTATTTACCTCCTTCCAAAACATCTTTTTATTCTCCCTAAAATCTAATGATCCTCTGTCACCCCAACTCTCATTTGCCCTCTTTTTCACCTCATACACATTTCTCTTGACCTCCTGCCTCTTTCTTTTATACATCTTCTAGTCATTTGTATTATTTCCCTGCAAAAATCGTCCAAATGCCTCTCTTCTCTTTCACTAATAATCTTACTTCTTCATCCCACCACTCACTACCCTTTTTAATCTGCCCACCTCCCACATTTCTCATGCCACAAGCATCTTTGGCACAAGCCATCACTGCTTCCCTAAATATATCCCATTCCTCCCCCCTCCCCTTACCTCCTTTGTTCTCACCTTTTTCCATTCTGTACTCAGTCTCTCCTGGTACTTCCTCACACAAGTCTCCTTCCTAAGCTCACTTACTCTCACCACTCTCTTCACCCCATGGGGAAAATGAAACATGATAAGTTCCCAACATTCTCTCTTCTTTTCTGAAAACCTCTACAAATCTTCACCTTTGCCTCCACAAGACAATGATCAGACGTCCCTCCAGTTGCACCTCTCAGCACATTTACATCCAAAAGTCTCTCTTTCGCGCGCCTATGAATTAACACGTAAACCAATAATGTTCTCTGGCCATCTCTCCTACTTACATACGTATACTTATGTATATCTCTCTTTTTAAACCAGGTATTCCCAATCACCAGTCCTTTATCAGCACATAAATCTACAAGCTCTTCACCATTTCCATTTACAACACTGAACACCCCATGTACACTAATTATTCCCTCAACTGACACATTACTTACGTTTGCATTCAAATCACCCATCACTATAACCCGGTCTCGTGCATCAAAACTACTAACACACTCACTCAGCTGCTCCCAAAACACTTGCTCCTCATGATCTTTCTTCTCATGCCCAGGTGCATATGCACCAATAATCACCCATCTCTCTCCATCCACATTCAGTTTTACCCAAATCAATGTAGAGTTCACTTTCTTACACTCTATCACATACTCCCACCACTCCTGTTTCAGGAGTAGTGCTACTCCTTCCCTTGCTCTCGTCCTCTCACTAACCTCTGACTTTACTCCCAAGACATTCCCAAACCACTCTTCCCCTCTACCCTTAAGCTTTGTTTCACTCAAAGCCAAAACGTCCAGGATCCTTTCCTCAAACATACTTCCTATCTCTCCTTTTTTCTCATCTTGGTTACATCCACACACATTTAGACATCCCAATCTGAGCCTTCGAGGAGGATGAGCACTCCCCGCAGGACTCCTTCTTCAGTTTCCCCTTTTAGAAATCTAAAATACAAAGAGGGGAAGGTTTCCAGCCCCCTGCTCCCGTCCCCTCTAGTCGCCTTCTACGACACGTGAGGAATGTGTGGGAAGTATTGTTTGTCCTCTATCCCCAGGGATATATATATATTTATTTATTTTGCTTTGTCGCTGTCTCCCGTGTTAGCAAGGTAGCGCAAGGAAACAGACGAAAGAATGGCCCAACCCACCCACATACACATGTATATACATACACGTCCACACACGCAAATATACATACCTATACATTTCAACGTATACATATATATATACACACACAGACATATACATATATACACATGTACATAATTCATACTGTCTGCCTTTATTCATTCCCATTGCTACCCCGCCACATATGAAATAAAAACCCCCTCCCGCCTCATGTGTGCGAGGTTGCGCTAGGAAAAGACAACAAAGGCCACATTCGTTCACACTCAGTCTCTAGCTGTCATGTAATAATGGACTGAAACCACGGCTCCCTTTCCACATCCAGGCCCCACAGAACTTTAAATGGTTTACCCCAGACGCTTCACATGCCCTGGTTCAATCCATTGACAGCACGTCGACCCTGATATACCACATCGTTCCAATTCACTCTATTCTTTGCACACCTTTCACCCTCCTGTATGTTCAGGCCCCGATCATTCAAAATTTTTTTCCTTCCATCTTTCCACCTCCAATTTGGTGTCCCACTTCTCGTTCCCTCCACCTCTGACACATATATCCTCTTGGTCAATCTTTCCTCACTCATTCTCTCCATGTGACCAAACCATTTCAAAACACCCTCTTCTGCTCTCTCAACCACACTCTTTTTATTACCACACATCTCTCTTGCCCTATTATTACTTACTCGATCAAACCACCTCACACCACATATTGTCCTCAAACATCTCATTTCCAGCACATCCACCCTCCTCCACACAACTCTATCTATAGCCCAAGCCTCGCAGCCATATAACATTGCTGGAACCACTATTCCTTCAAACATACCCATTTTTGCTTTCCGAGATAATGTTCTCGACTTCCACACATTTTTCAATGCTTCCAGAACTTTCGTCCCCTCCCCCACCCTATTATTCACTTCCGCCTCCATGGCTCCCTCCACTGCCAAATCCACTCCCAGATATCTAAAACACTTCACTTCCTCCAATTTTTTCCATTCAAACTTACCTCCCAATTGACTTGTTCCTCATCCCTACTGTATTTAATAACCTTGCTCTTATTCACATTTACTCTCAGCTTTCTTCTTTCACACACTTTACCAAACTCAGTCACCAGCTTCTGCAGTTTCTCACACGAATCACCCACCATTGCTGTATCATCGGCAAACAACAACTGACTCACTTCCCAAGCTCTCTCATCCACAACAGACTGCATACTTGCCTCTCTTTCCAAAACTCTCGCATTCACCTCCCTAACAACCCCATCCATAAACAAATTAAACAACCATGGAGACATCACACACCTCTGCTGCAAACCTACATTCACTGAGAACAAATCACTTTCCTCTCTTCCTACACGAACACATGCCTTACATCCTCGATAAAAAGTTTTCACTGCTTCTAACAACTTGCCTCCCACACCATATATTCTTAATACCTTCCACAGAGCATCTCTATCAACTCTATCATATGCCTTCTCCAGATCCATAAAAGCTACATACAAATCTATTTGCTTTTCTAAGTATTTTTCACGTACATTCTTCAAAGAAAATACCTGATCCACTCTGTACATGCCTTCACCTTCTCAATCAGTACCCTCCCATATATATACCCTCCCAGCAGAAGCTAGTGACTGAGTTTGGTAAAGTGTGTGAAAGAAGAAAGCTGAGAGTAAATGTGAATAAGAGCAAGGTTATTAGGTACAATGGGTTTGAGGGACAAGTCAATTGGGAAGTATGTTGGAATGGAGAAAAACTGGAGGAAGTGAAGTGTTTTAGATATCTAGGAGTGGATTTGGCAGCGGATGGAACCATGGAAGCAGAAGTAAGTCACAGGGTGGTGGAGGGGGCGAAAGTTCTGGGAGCGTTGAAAAATGTGTGTAAGGTGAGATCATTATCTTGGAAAGCAAAAATGGGTATGTTTGAAGGAATAGTGGTTCCAACAATGTTATATGGTTGTGAGGTGTGGGCAATAGATAGGGTTGTGCATTGGAGGGTGGATGTGTTGGAAATGAGATGTTTGAGGAGGTTTGATCGAGTAAGTAATGAAAGAGTAAGAGAGATATGTGGTAATAAAAAGAGTGTGGTTGAGAGAGCAAAAGAGGGTGTATTAAAATGGTTTGGTCACATGGAGAGAATGAGTGAGGAAAGATTGAGAAAGAGGATATATGTGTCAGAGGTGGAGGGAACGAGGAGAAGTGGGAGACCAAATTGGAGGTGGAAGGATGGAGTGAAAAAGATTTTGAGCAATTGGGGCCTGAACATGCAGGAGGGTGAAAGGCATGCAAGGAAGAGAGTGAATTGGAACGATATGGTATACTAGGGTCGACGTGCTGTCAATGGATTGAACCAGGGCATGTGAAGCGTTTGGGGTAAACCATGGAAAGTTTTGTGGGGCCTGTACATATATATATATATCAGTGATGGATTGCGCAAAAGATGCTTGCGGCATGAGAAGAGTGGGAGGTGGGTTGATTAGAAAGGGTAGTGAGTGGTGGGATGAAGAAGTAAGATTATTAGTGAAAGAGAAGAGAGAGGCATTTGGACGATTTTTGCAGGGAAAAAATGCAATTGAGTGGGAGATGTATAAAAGAAAGAGACAGGAGGTGAAGAGAAAGGTGCAAGAGGTGAAAAAGAGGGCAAATGAGAGTTGGGGTGAGAGAGTATCATTAAATTTTAGGGAGAGTAAAAAGATGTTCTGGAAGGAGGTAAATAAAGTGCGTAAGACAAGGGAGCAAATGGGAACTTCAGTGAAGGGCGCAAATGGGGAGGTGATAACAAGTAGTGGTGATGTGAGAAGGAGATGGAGTGAGTATTTTGAAGGTTTGTTGAATGTGTTTGATGATAGAGTGGCAGATATAGGGTGTTTTGGTCGAGGTGGTGTGCAAAGTGAGAGGGTTAGGGAAAATGATTTGGCAAACAGAGAAGAGGTAGTAAAAGCTTTGCGGAAGATGAAAGCCGGCAAGGCAGCAGGTTTGGATGGTATTGCAGTGGAATTTATTAAAAAAGGGGGTGTTTGTATTATTGACTGGTTGGTAAGGTTATTTAATGTATGTATGACTCATGGTGAGGTGCCTGAGGATTGGCGGAATGCGTGCATAGTGCCATTGTACAAAGGCAAAGGGGATAAGAGTGAGTGCTCAAATTTCAGAGGTATAAGTTTGTTGAGTATTCCTGGTAAATTATATGGGAGGGTATTGACTGAGAGGGTGAAAGCATGTACAGAGCATCAGATTGGGGATGAGCAGTGTGGTTTCAGAAGTGGTAGAGGATGTGTGGATCAGGTGTTTGCTTTGAAGAATGTATGTGAGAAATACTTAGAAAAGCAAATGGATTTGTATATAGCATTTATGGATCTGGAGAAGGCATATGATAGAGTTGATAGAGATGCTCTGTGGAAGGTATTAAGAATATATGGTGTGGGAAGCAAGTTGTTAGAAGCAGCAAAAATTTTTTATCGAGGATGTAAGGCATGTGTACGTGTAGGAAGAGAGGAAAGTGATTGGTTCTGAGTGAATGTAGGTTTGCGGCAGGGGTGTGTGATGTCTCCATGGTTGTTTAATTTGTTTATGGATGGGGTTGTTAGGGAGGTGAATGCAAGAGTTTTGGAAAGAGGGGCAAGTATGAAGTCTGTTGTGGATGAGAGAGCTTGGGAAGTGAGTCAGTTGTTGTTCGCTGATGATACAGCGCTGGTGGCTGATTCATGTGAGAAACTGCAGAAGCTGGTGACTGAGTTTGGTAAAGTGTGTGAAAGAAGAAAGTTAAGAGTAAATGTGAATAAGAGCAAGGTTATTAGGTACAGTAGG
This sequence comes from Panulirus ornatus, assembly GCF_036320965.1. Classification (NCBI taxonomy): domain Eukaryota; kingdom Metazoa; phylum Arthropoda; class Malacostraca; order Decapoda; family Palinuridae; genus Panulirus; species Panulirus ornatus. Next base: position 42,054,762 of record NC_092232.1, read on the forward strand.
GTTGAGAGTCAAGACAATTGGGAGGTAAGTTTGAATGGAGAAAAACTGGAGGAAGTAAAGTGTTTTAGATATCTGGGAGTGGTTTTGGCAGTGGATGGAACCATGGAAGCGGAAGTGGATCATAGGGTGGTGGAGGGGGCAAAAATCCTGGGAGCCTTGAAGAATGTGTGGAAGTCGAGAACATTATCTCGGAAAGCAAAAATGGGTATGTTTGAAGGAATAGTGGTTCCAACAATGTTGTATGGTTGCGAGGCGTGGGCTATGGATAGAGTTGTGCGCAGGAGGGTGGATGTGCTGGAAATGAGATGTTTGAGGACAATGTGTGGTGTGAGGTGGTTTGACCGAGTAAGTAACGTAAGGGTAAGAGAGATGTGTGGAAATAAAAAGAGCGTCGTTGATAAAGCAGAAGAGGGTGTTTTGAAATGGTTTGGGCACATGGAGAGAATGAGTGAGGAAAGATTGACCAAGAGGATATATGTGTCGGAGGTGGAGGGAACGAGGAGAAGTGGGAGACCAAATTGAAGGTGGAAAGATGGAGTGAAAAAGATTTTGTGTGATCGGGGCCTGAACATGCAGGAGGGTGAAAGGAGGGCAAGGAATAGAGTGAATTGGATCGATGTGGTATACCGGGGTTGACGTGCTGTCAGTGGATTGAATCAGGGCATGTGAAGCGTCTGGGGTAAACCATGGAAAGCTGTGTAGGTATGTCTATTTGTGTGTGTGGACGTGTATGTATTTACATGTGTATGAGGGTGGGTTGGGCCATTTCTTTCGTCTGTTTCCTTGCGCTACCTCGCAAACGCAGGAAACAGCGACAAAATATATATATATATATATATATATATATATATATATATATATATATATATATATATATATATATATATATATATATATTTTTTTTTTTTTTTTTTCATACTATTCGCCATTTCCCGCATTAGCGAGGTAGCGTTAAGAACAGAGGACTGGGCCTTTGAGGGAATATCCTCATATGGCCCCCTTCTCTGTTCCTTCTTTTGGAAAATTTAAAAAAAAAATGAGAGGGGAGGATTTCCAGCCCCCCGCTCCCTTCCCTTTTAGTCGCCTTCTACGACATGCATATATATATATATATATATATATATATATATATATATATATATATATATATATATATATATATATATATATATATATATATCTTTTTCTTTCAAACTATTCGCCATTTCCCGCATTAGCAAGGTAGCGTTAAGAACAGAGGACTGGGCTTCTGAGGGAATATCCTCACCTGGCCTCGTTCTCTGTTCCTTCTTTTGGAAAATTAAAAAAAAAAAAAAAAAAAACGAGAGGGGAGGATTTCCAGCCCCCCGCTCCCTCCCCTTTTAGTCGCCTTCTACGACACGCAGGGAATACGTGGGAAGTATTCTTTCTCCCCTATCCCCAGGGATAATATATATATATATATATATATATATATATATATATATATATATATATATTTTTTTTTTTTTTTTTTATACTTTGTCGCTGTCTCCCGCGTTTGCGAGGTAGCGCAAGGAAACAGACGAAAGAAATGGCCCAACCCCCCCCCCATACACATGTACATACACACGTCCACACACGCAAATATACATACCTACACAGCTTTCCATGGTTTACCCCAGACGCTTCACATGCCTTGATTCAATCCACTGACAGCACGTCAACCCCTGTATACCACATCGCTCCAATTCACTCTATTCCTTGCCCTCCTTTCACCCTCCTGCATGTTCAGGCCCCGATCACACAAAATCTTTTTCACTCCATCTTTCCACCTCCAATTTGGTCTCCCTCTTCTCCTCGTTCCCTCCACCTCCGACACATATATCCTCTTGGTCAATCTTTCCTCACTCATTCTCTCCATGTGCCCAAACCATTTCAAAACACCCTCTTCTGCTCTCTCAACCACGCTCTTTTTATTTCCACACATCTCTCTTACCCTTACGTTACTTACTCGATCAAACCACCTCACACCACACATTGTCCTCAAACATCTCATTTCCAGCACATCCATCCTCCTGCGCACAACTCTATCCATAGCCCACGCCTCGCAACCATACAGCATTGTTGGAACCACTATTCCTTCAAACATACCCATTTTTGCTTTCCGAGATAATGTTCTCGACTTCCACACATTCTTCAAGGCTCCCAAAATTTTCGCCCCCTCCCCCACCCTATGATTCACTTCCGCTTCCATGGTTCCATCCGCTGACAGATCCACTCCCAGATATCTAAAACACTTCACTTCCTCCAGTTTTTCTCCATTCAAACTCACCTCCCAATTGACTTGACCCTCAACCCTACTGTACCTAATAACCTTGCTCTTATTCACATTTACTCTTAACTTTCTTCTTCCACACACTTTACCAAACTCAGTCACCAGCTTCTGCAGTTTCTCACATGAATCAGCCACCAGCGCTGTATCATCAGCGAACAACAACTGACTCACTTCCCAAGCTCTCTCATCCCCAACAGACTTCATACTTGCCCCTCTTTCCAGGACTCTTGCATTTACCTCCCTAACAACCCCATCCATAAACAAATTAAACAACCATGGAGACATCACACACCCCTGCCGCAAACCTACATTCACTGAGAACCAATCACTTTCCTCTCTTCCTACACGTACACATGCCTTACATCCTCGATAAAAACTTTTCACTGCTTCTAACAACTTGCCTCCCACACCATATATTCTTAATACCTTCCACAGAGCATCTCTATCAACTCTATCATATGCCTTCTCCAGATCCATAAATGCTACATACAAATCCATTTGCTTTTCTAAGTATTTCTCACATACATTCTTCAAAGCAAACACCTGATCCACACATCCTCTACCACTTCTGAAACCGCACTGCTCTTCCCCAATCTGATGCTCTGTACATGCCTTCACCCTCTCAATCAATACCCTCCCATATAATTTACCAGGAATACTCAACAAACTTATACCTCTGTAATTTGAGCACTCACTCTTATCCCCTTTGCCTTTGTACAATGGCACTATGCACGCATTCCGCCAATCCTCAGGCACCTCACCATGAGTCATACATATATTAAATAACCTTACCAACCAGTCAACAATACAGTCACCCCCTTTTTTAATAAATTCCACTGCAATACCATCCAATCCTGCTGCCTTGCCGGCTTTCATCTTCCGCAAAGCTTTTACTACCTCTTCTCTGTTTACCAAATATATATATATATATATATATATATATATATATATATTTTTTTTTTTTTCTTTCTTTCTCCCCTATCCCCAGGGATATATATATATATATATATATATATATATATATATATATATATATATATATATATATATATATATATATATATATATGGTAAGCTTATGTAAATAAATGAGAGCTTGTTGCGAAAATAAATCATCAAACTAATTACCAAAGTTATAAGAGGAGTATAACAAGACATAACAATATTAGTGGTTGTCAGTTGTATTTACATTCAGTTTAGAATTCACACCAGTTTGCCATTAATATCATAACATCTGTAATATTCGTATTGTAATTTTCGCATTTCATTTGAATTATTTTGTACTTGTATGCAATTCATTAGATGAATATTAACTTATTAAATGTATTGTTAGTGGAATTGCTTTCCTAGAGAAAACTTAGACCAAAGACAATAAAAACATACTTGAGAATGTAAGAAATTTATACATTTTTGTAATTTACTATTCTTTCTTTTATATTTCGATGCTGTTTCCCACCTAAGTGAGGGAGTGGCCAGTAAAGATGACTGAGCTGTAGGTAAGAATTCCATTCTTGGCTTTTTCCACTGTTCTTTCTTTTGGAAAGTCATAATACTGGACAGAAGGACTTCCAACCTT